>NC_089843.1:187447805-187707805 GCF_035609145.1 Eleutherodactylus coqui
TTAGAGATCTCCTGTGTGATCGTTGTCCGGGTCTCCTGGACTCATGGTTAGGGTAGGGAATAGCGGTATAACCAGGAGCTTAGAAGTTCGCCCGCTAGCTTCACGTTTTGTCTAAAATGTCAAGTAATACCTGTTCTTTATAATCAGCCTATCTGTTAGTAGTGGTTGCATTTTTGGCCTCTGTATGCAGTGTTTTCTATCTCTGTGTATTCTGTTCTGTCTCTGTTATATGCCATGCGTGTGTCCTGTTCTGTGGCTCCTAAGATCAGCTATGGCCCAGTTCCGAAGACCGCTGGGCCGCCCTCTTATTTGGGCGATGTCTACGCTTAGGTTGGGCCACTGTCGACCCCCCCCCCCCCTTTTAGCACAGGGTCAGTGGCATGGATTCCATGTGAATTTCCTGTGTGCATGTATACTACTAGACTACTAGTCCTTTGGTCACGATGGTGTTGGCAGTCTGCTAAATCTGCCCACACGATCATAACAGTCTGTTCAGAAAGCCACATAGTACTGATTACATTTTGGGTCCCATTTGTGCATACTAACATAACATTAGGGCCACAATGGGTACATTTCTGAAAACAATACAAACAGGGGTATCCATTTTGGGGTGTCAGTGCACATGAAAATGATTTGGGGGGAAAAAATTTTAGAATAGCACATTACCCGAACACTTTTTTTTTTTTTAAATCTAAATTGCATTCATTCCTGAAAATGTGGGATCTAAATAATGTGGCGCGCATGCGCAGAAGCCAGCGAGCCCGGCAAATTCAAAATCTCCCTGCACCCGGCTGTCACAGATAGCCGAGTGCAGGGAGATATGACTGGGGACCGCTGTATGCGGTTTCCAGTCATATGATCACCTTTATGCATCGGATAACGGTGATCATATAAAGTTAAAAAGTAAAAAAAAAAAAAAAAGTTAAAAGTTTAAAAAGTTAAAGTTTCATCTCCCCTTACGGATCGTATCCGTAAGGGGGATGAAATTACGTACCCAAGGTCCCGTATTTGTTCCCTGGTGGGATGTTGATCCGTGGACCTTACCCCAGCTTCTGCGCATGCGCCCGTCAGCATGATGGCGGACGCATGCGCAAAAGTGAAAGATTGCCCAAGAAATGTAACATCTCCCTGCTGCTGGCTACCAAAGGTAGCCAAGAGCCTGGAGATGTCACGGGGAGCCGCGGTATGCGGTTACTGGTCACGTGATCGCCGTTATCCAATGCATAATGGCGATCACGTAAAAGTTCTTTAAAAAGTGGCAGTTTCATCTCCCCTCACCGATGCGATCGGTGAGAGGAGATGAAACATCTTCTCGGAGGCTTACGCATTTGAATCCAGATGCGATTATCCTCCATGGATCCTGCCAGCTCCTGGGTATGCGCCCACCGGCAAAATGCCAGACACATTCGCAGGAGCCGGGGAGCCCAGGAAATTTTAAATCTCCTTGCTCCCAGCGACCAATGGTTGCTGAGTGCTTGGAGCAGTGACCGGGGGCCTCGTTGAGCGGTCCCCGGTCACATGATAAAGTAGCGAACTAACATTAGGCCGGTCACACATGACCGGAGAGGAATTACGGGTTCTGCATGCGCTTGATCAACGGTAATCCACGGATCAATCGCATGCATTGGATTACACAATTCCCCCCAATTAGCGGGTCGGAATTACGTAATCCACTCGCAGAAACAGAACACGGCATGCTATATTTTACCGCGGATATCCGCGACCTAGAGCCCATTGTGCTCTATGACTACGGATATACCCGCAGCCCATATGCAAACACATTGTGTACGGGCTGCGGGTACCCGGGTCATCTCTAAGCGACGGCACGGGAAATATAAACAAAAAACTGCCTGTGTGAGTAGGCAGTTATGCCCAGAGGAGCGTGCGTGGCCATTTGAGTCTCCTCACTTAGTTTATAGCAGTGTTCCCCAACTCCAGTCCTCAGGGACCCCCAACAGGTCATGTTTTCATGATTTCCTCAGTGTTGCACAGGTGATGTAATTATTGTCAGTGCCTCAGACATTGCCACAGGTGTTCTTACTATAGGATATCCTGAAAACATGACCTGTTGGTGGTCCCCGAGGACTGGAGTTGGAGACCCCTGGTTTATAGTATATAGTTGCTCTCCCTAAGGAGAAAAGAGCGTTTCTGACCCCTGTCCCAGGCCTCTCACTAGCAAAAGCCAGACTCCTACTGTACACTGATGATGGGCAATAACCCGGAAACAGCTGTATGTGCATGGAGTCTGGCTTTGCTTTTGATTACCAGTCATTGTAAGAAGACTTGTATAAAAAGTCCCACTTTGACTCGAAGGAATGCTGCCTTTCAATAGGTGGCACTGTGGAGGATTTATTCCATCTCCCTTATTTGCATATTACCCAGAGGAGCGTGCGTGGCCATTTGAGTCTCCTCACTTAGTTTATAGTATATAGTTGCTCTCCCTAAGGAGAAAAGAGCGTTTCTGACCCCAGTAGGCAGTTATGCGCAGAACATTACGCGGCCGTACGCAGGGTCACAGCCGGGCTCACAGCTGGAATCCGCTGCGGGCCTCCGCAAGCAGATTCCGCCTACGGCTACGTAAGCCCGGCGTTATTCAGACCGCTACCTGTAATCCGTAATTTACAAGAACCCTTGGGAACGCTCGCCTTCCTGCAGTTCCAGGAGCAGCTTGCTGTGCGCCTTGTCTGTGAGACCGCCGCACCGCAGCAAAATTACAAAGCCTCACAGAGCGCCACTTTTTACACCCCATACCCGCTGCTGAGGTTACGAAATCCCCCCCAAAATACATGAGAGGAGGGGGGATACCCGGTTTTCTTGCCCCATGTGCCCATCCCAAGGAGCCTCCGTAATTACCCCTGTCTTCGGACATAAAACGCAGTTTATATTATTACCTTTATCTAATATTTAGGGAATGCCAAAAAAATGGGGATGGCGGGGGGAGGGATTATTTTTAGGATGTCAGTTTTTTTTTCTGTATAAGTGGGCAATGGGGCCTGGAAATTATTCAGTTCTGCCCAGAAATCCAGCGGGCATTCCCTCCATTATAGGCCTAGCCATGTGTCCTGTAAGTAGATTAGGGCCACAATGGGTATGTTTCTGAACACGGGACAAACGGGGGGATCCATTTTGGGGTGAAAGTCTTCATTCCTATGTGTGCTGTAAAAAAACAACAGTTTTTAAATTGACAAAATTGCCAAACAAATGAAAATCGTAATTTTTTCCTTCTGCTTTGCTTAGATTCAGTCAAATACTGTGGGGTCAAAATACGCAGTACACCCCTAGATGAATTTGTTAAGGGGTACGGTTTTCAAAATAGGGTCATTTGTGAGGGTTCTTTTTCGTTTTGGCCACCCAATGTCTCTACAAGTGGGCAATGGGGACTGGAATTTATTCCGTTGTACCCTGAAATCCAATGGGTGCTCCTTCCATTATAGGCCTAGCCATGTGTCCTTTAAGTAGATTAGGGCCACAATGGGTATGTTTCTGAACACGGGACAGCGGGGGTATCCATTTTGGGGTGAATGTCTTCATTCCTATGTACACTGTCCAAAAAACCCAGTTTTTAAATTGACTCAATTGCCAAAAAAATGAAAGCCTGTTTGCGCCTTAATGACCAGGCCAAACTTGCCACAACTTGCCTCCAGCTTTCCTAGTCTTCTGCACAACACCATTACATGTCTACATCACTTTGTTTTCAGGAGCCGAGGCAAGTGGGGTGACGACTACCGAGCGAGGCTCTGTTCGTGTCAGTGGTAGGGAGCTCCTTACCTATTGCTCCCCAGGCAGCCTGCTTACCTCTTCTTCTTATCCCAAATCTTCTCCTGGAGCCGCTTGTCACTTCGGTCACGTGACCTCCAGCAACCCGATTTTCCTCCATCCGGTCAAAAAGCGTGCATTGCGCTACCTTCCGCTTCCTTCACTAGTGACGTATGCATACATTGCCTTGTCAGGAAGCGCGGAATGAAAGCAGCCGTGCGAGACAATGGCGTGACTGCGCACGTGCGAACCCGGCACACGACTGCGCATGCAGCTATCCTGGAGATAGCTATAGTCTATGGAATATACACGGGCTTTAGCCTTGGCAGTCGTCGTCTTTAAAATCTATGTATAGCTACCTCCCATGCTGTCCATTGGTTTCTACAGTAACATTGCAGCGCCCTCTATTGGTTTTACAGAAACGTGCTGCACCTATGCTCCCTTTAATAAATGATCCCCAGATAGGGGACGTATCAGATGCAACACGCTCAGGCAGCACTCCAGGCGCACCCACAATGCTCTGAGGGAGCTGGAAGACCTTTGCATAGCCCCACCCAACGCTTTCTCAACCGCGCCCTCCCCCTCCCCCTCACATCCTCCTCAGTCCTTCCTCTTGCACCGTGCTCACGCATCCTAAGCTTGCAGAGCCTGCAGGACTCGTCACCTCCCTACGCAGGATGGTTAAGCAGACGATGACACTAGAAGCAAGCACTAGTTTGCCTCTGAAGGTGCGTCCGTCGGTCGTTTTGAGAGATCTCTTTTGGTGGACGCATTTCGAGTGGGGACGGACGGAAACTTTCTCCCAAAAAAAGGAAAAATGGCTTCGAGCCCATAGGGCTTTATTGGCTTCCCCTGGGCTGGCATTAGTAGACCCTAGTAAGAATAAGAATAGATCAGCATGGTCATCTGAAGAAGTTAAAATGTACAGCAGGCCTTTTTTTTTTTTTCCTGCCATACATAAATAAATTCATCCATCCATCCATAACTATAGATTATATAGAGAAATAAATCTTGCTATTTGTATAGCGATAGATAGATAGAGTGAGTAGATTATAGACATACATTATATCCAGATGATAGATTTTAGATTATTTATATCTGTGTAGATTTTATCATCTATATTAATTAGATAATCCATAGATCTATTATCTATCTATCAATCAATAGATCTATTATATAATCAACATACATTATAGAATCTACATATATACATAATACAGCTTTATGTGTTTGTGTATGTATGTAGATATATAAATATATATATATCATCTAAAATCTATCTTTAATCTATATGCACAAAATCAATATAATTTATAACTACATAATTAATAAATAGATAGATTCATTCATTCATACTCATTCATTCATACATACATACATACATACATACAAACACACTGTATGCAAATGAGCCAGGTGTCTGGCAGGCTGATGTCACTGCATTGTGATGTCATCAATTTAGAAGTATAAATACCGGACTTGGCAGCCATGTTAGTCAGTCTCCGCTGCAGCTCGGAGACGGGGGGTGGGGGAACCCCTATCTCCTCCGAGAAGCCACAGAACTGGACCCTTTTTATTTTTAGCAGAGTGCATTTTTAATGCAGCACACAAGGGGGAGACAGCGGCCTACCAAAATCTACTGGGTCATATGACGTGGCTGGCGGTGGGCGGGGAAGCGGTTTTTACTCACTCTGAGGAGTAAAGCCCTGGGGGCTGTGGACATGACAGCTCCTGGCGGAAGATGATGATTGGTATTTGTTTCGGGGGTGGGGGGAGAAATTTCCGGAATACTCATTGGGTGTCTCGTCTGAAGTTTTTGCATCTATGGTCGGGGAATGGGAGAGCCCAAATCTTATAGTTCCAGTGTATGTACAACCTTCCACGAGAGCGCGGGGACGTTACTAGTCTAAGTAAACGATGCGCATAAATGCCACAAATGTATTAACCCTTAATCGTACTGACCAGCAGATTGTGTGTCTTTAGGAAAAGCATAGGTGTACCGTCAGGTGTCACAATTGCAAACCGGCCCCTGCGGTGAGGGAACTCAGAGGCCCCCACCATATAAAGAATGTGCATGGAGTGCATTACTCCCTTGCCGCACTGCCTGTTGTGGGAGGGGGTGGAGGGTTGGCCAATGCAGTGTACAGCGCGGAGCTGGTTGATGACATCATCATTCTTCTGCTCCTGGCACCCGTGTGGTCTCCTCACACTACCAGACGCCTGTTTTGGGAGGGATGGAGGGTCGGCCGACGTGGTGTACGGCGCGGAGTTGGATGATGACATCATCATCCTGCTCCTGGCGCCTGTGTGGTCCCTTCACACTGCCGGACGCCTGTTGTGGGAGGGGTGGAGTGTCGGCCGACGCGGTGTATGTAGTGGAGCCGGATGATGACATCATCATTCTTCTGCTCCTGGCACCTGTAGAGAGCATTGGTCCTGTTCCGGAGGGCTGGTCCCATGACTGTCATATTCTGACTGCCCTGTGTTTGTCCCCCCCTTCCCCAGGGGTCAATATATTTCTTGGAAGCCCCTTGAGGACATGGCCATATGAGGCCTGGTGAAGTGTAGTTCTTATTTTCCCATCTCTCGACGCCTGTGATGTATTCCAGCATTAATGCCCGGATACATTGTGTCCTGCGGCGGGCAGATTATCTCCATATCAAACACAACACTTGGTTTTGGAAGTTCTTTTCCCATCCCCGCATTCAGCATCCCATAACTTCTGCATCTTCCCCGGTCAGAGGTAGGTGAGGCCTTGCTTTCTACGTGATGACCTTTTTGCCCCATTTTGGGTCCATACTTTTGATCACTTAGTATTTTGCCTCCATTTATTAGAGGTTTGTCTTTTTCTCCAGTTTTTCTGTGTTTGATAGTGTATTCAGTGTATTGTACAGGCCATTACGGATATGGTGATACCAAATATGGGGGTCTTCACCCCCCCTCCCATATGAAATAGAGGAAAATGCACAGAAAAGTTGAATATCTATATCTCTCTCTATAGGGGCCACAACAGCCATGATTATACAAGAGGCTTCTGTACCGCAATGCCTCATCAGTTACAGTAGTGATCATAGGTAATGGCAAGCAGGGACACCTGTTGTCATGGCAACCAATCGGCCTGCCACGATTACAAGGGCCAGACGACATAACATAGGGAGCATGCTCCCTCGGGGAATCCTCTACTTGCTGCCATCTCAACAGAATGTAGGAGTTTAATAGTAGGGATCGCTATCCTTATGTACCCTGCTGTAGCAGTGGGAAGCCCGCTATCGGATGGTGTGAGCTCAGCTTCTGATCCCACGCCATCCACATGATGTACGCTTGTGTCCTGTTGTGGCAAGTACCACACAGCCAGGACAGACGTACATCCGGTGGCATTAAGGGTTTAACCCCTTAAGAGATAACTTATGTCCTGGGTGGTTGGTACTTGCTGTAAACTCGTGGGAGCAGAATCTGAGATTGTACTATCCCAAAGGGGGGGCTGGCTGGGACTGACAGCAATCTATGCTGATCGTGGCATGTAAAGGGTTCACAGAGGGAGCTGGCTGGGACTGACAGCAATCTATGCTGACCGCAGCATGTAAAGTGGTCACAGAGGGAGCTGGCTGGGGCTGACAGCAATCTATGCTGACCGTGGCATGTAAAGGGTTCACAGTGGGAGCTGGCTGGGGCTCACAGCAATCTATGCTGACCGTGGCATGTAAAGGGTTCGCAGAGGGAGCTGGCTGGGACTGACAGCAATCTATGCTGACTGGGCATGTAAAAGGTTTACAGAGGGAGCTGGCTGGGACTGACAGCCATCTATGCTGACCGCGGCATGTGGAGGGAGCACAGAGGGAGCTGGCTGGGACTGACAGCAATCTACGCTGATCGCGACATGTAAAGGGTTTACAGAGGGAGCTGGCTGGGACTGACAGCCATCTTTGCTGACCGCGGCATGTAAAGGGTTCACAGTGGGAGCTGGCTGGGATTGAAAGTAATAAATGCTGACCACGGCATGTAAAGGGTTTACAGAGGGAGCTGGCTGGGGCTGACAGCAATCTATGCTGACCGTGGCATGTAAAAGGTTTACAGAGGGAGCTGGCTTGGGCTGACAGCAATCTATGCTGACCGTGACATGTAAAGGGTTCACAGAGGGAGCTGGCTGGGGCTGACAGCAATCTATGCTGACCGTGGCATGTAAAAGGTTTACAGAGGGAGCTGGCTGGGGCTGACAGCAATCTATGCTGACCGCGGCATACAAAGGGAGCACAGTGGGAGCTGGGTTGGGCTGACAGCAATCTATGCTGACCGTGGAATGTAAAGGGTTCACAGTGGGAGCTGGTTGGGACTGACAGCAATCTATGCTGACCGTGGAATGTAAAGGGTACAATGGTGTCGCATCTGTAAGAAGTCCCCGCGCTGCACGCAGATGGCGCAGAGCGGTGCAGTTGGGGCCGCGCCATGTCCGCTAGGTGCTGTTATTCACCCGCCCCTCCAGCCTCCTGTGCGGCAGCAGCCATGCATGAAGACTCGGCCTGCGCTGTGCAGCTGCTTCTGTTGTGCGCATAAACCTCTCCATTTATGACCCCACTAGTCCCAGCGAAGACTAGAGAGCCCTCCCCATTACCCACAATGCCCCAGCGGAGACTATGGCCCGCCCATTACCCACAATGCCCTGGTTAAAGCAGCTGTAAACACTAATGCCCACTAGAGATATGATAGCCTCACCTGCTGGATGTGCAGCTCTGCCTGCAGGAACTGAAGCCCGGCCACCGCACCCACCCCAAAAGACATGAAGTTCAGAACTGCTGCGTTAAAAAACTAGACCCCTTAACGAATTCTTCTAGGGCTGTGCTGCGTATTTTGACCCACAGTATTTGAATGAATCTGAGCAAAGCAAAAGGAAAAAATTACAATTTTAATTTTTGGGGCAATTGTGTCATTTTAAAAGCATTTTTTTGTACAGTGTACATAGGAATGAAGACTTTCACTCCAAAATGGATCCCCGTTTGTCCCGTGTTCAGAAACCTACCCATTGTGGCCCTAATATTATGACTGTATGCACAACAGGGCCCAAACCGAAAGGCGCATCAAACGTCAACTGTGTCTTAACATTTACGTAATCGCCATTATCCATCGGATAACAGCGATCACATGACCGGGGACCGCTCACTGCGGCCCTCAGTCACTGCTCCAGGCTCTCGGCTACCTTTAGTAGCCAGGAGTAAGGAGACTTTAAATTTACCAGGCCCTCTGCAGCTTCTGCGCTTGCGTCCACCATCTTGCTGATGGGCACATGCGCTCACATGGACCATGCTCCATTTTCGTGCGGGAGACCAAAATCGGAATTTACTCACCTGCTCCGGATCTTCCCTTCGCCGCGGCTGGCTGTATAAACATATCCAGTCGTGTAACGATCACAATAAAGCTGCGCTGCGAACACACAGGATAGATGATGTATACTCACTTAGGAGAGGGGAGTGTCAGCCTCCCCCCTCAGGAGTCCGAGATGGCTCTAAACAATTGTTAACTCCGAAGACTACCTCCATCAGAATCGAAAGTTGCTTCCTCACGATCCAATATCAGGAAATAGTTTTTATTATTAAACAAACACAAATAGGTCCCTTTTTGAGGGGACCCGGCATATACATACAACGCGTTTCGGCTGTTGGAAGCCTTTTTCAAGTATATCCTGCCACTCATAGATAGCTAACTTAAATATAAAACTACTAGACATACAATTCAATCACCTGGAAGAGCCACGTTGTATCGGGCGAAGTATACATCCTGGCGTGCGTCCCTGCATTGCCACCGGCTCACTCGTCATAATAACGCTGCTGGAGGACCTGTGATGATGCCGAAAAGTGGGCGGAGCAAGTGGTCACATGACTGGCAATGTCATGTGACACCGCAGATGGAATTGACAGTGAGGTCACGTGACCGGCACTGTCATGTGACCGGCACAGACACGTCACATTACGTATGGGGTTCACAGCGGGAGAGGTGGGCTAGCCGTCACCTATTATCCCGGCTGACATGTAAAGCTCCTTCCCATGTAATAACATGATAGGCATCCTATAATGTGATACACCATGACATATCAAAAAAGGCCCATTATATAAATATATATATATATATATATATATATATATATAAATATATATATATTATATAAATATATAAATTATATAATTATATAAGTGATTTTTTTTTTAAATGGAGCATGAAAAAATCTGGACCATGCTCCATTTTCGTGCGGGAGACCAAAATCGGAATTCACCTGCTCCGGATCTTCCCTTCGCCGCGGCTGGCTGTATAACATATCCAGTCGTGTGAGACCGGCCTTCGGTAGATCACTACCTTTTTATCACGTGACCAGGGACAGCTCAACGAGACCACCGATCACTGCTCCAGGCTCTCGGTGACCTTTGGTAGCCGGGAGCACAGAGATTTAAAATTTACCGGGCTCCCCAGCTGCTGCGCATGTGTCTGGCATTTTAAGGCAGGTTCATGCGCAGAAGCCGGAGAAGGTCCACGGAGGAGGATCACATTGAGGTTCAAATACGGAGGCCTCCGGTAAGAAGTTTCATCTCCTCTCACCGATCTAAGAGGGGAGATTAAACTTCAACTTTTTCTTAACTTTTACATGATCGCTGCTATCCAACCGAGGATAAGGATCCCGGGGGACATCGCCGGAGGCCTATAGAAATATTTTCACCTTCCTTTACGGATTGGATTCGTTACGGAATGGATATCCATTGGCTAACGGCAATCACGTGACTGGGGACCATGTACTGCGGCCCACCATGAAATCTCCAGGCTCTCGGCTATGTTTGGTAGCCAGGAGCAGGGATATCTTAAATTACTCAGGCAAACTGCGGCTCTTGCATCGGCCAACGTTGACGACGGGCGCGTGCGCAGAAGCCGAGGTGAGGTCCAAGGGTAAATCCGGGGGCCTTAGGTATGTAATTACATCTCCCCTCACGAATATGAGCGAAGATTACATTTTACCATTTTTTAACTTTCTGTTTACTTTTAAGGGTGACTGGTGGTCGCGCCAACAGCAGGGAGCTGTCATGTCCACAGCCCCCAGGGCTTTAATCCCCAGAGCAAGTGTCTTTTTACGGCCCTGGAGATTAAAGCCCGCTTAGGCAGGAAGTCACTAAGGGGTTAAGGAGCAAACAGACTTCGTCACTAGGGCCGCTCTCACACAGACAGTTTTTACAGCGTTTAGCTCGGCGTTTGAAAAGCCACGGTAAACACTGTAAAACACCTCCATTGATTTCAGTGGAGCTTCTCAGTGATGTGGATTTATTTTGGGGTCTACGGCGTAATCAATAGGAATGTTTGTACCCTTCCAGATTTATGTTCAGAGATTGTGCGCACAATGTAAGAGATCACACGGAGACAAGACTGTCAGTGTAGAAAGTCTTCCTGACTGTTTATTAGTAGGCGTATAGCATCTTATATAGCACGATGAGTTAATTGCCCTTTATGGGCAGCAGGAAGCAATACGTGGTTGGGAATCAAAGCATGGGATTGGGTGGTCCAAATATGGTCTTTTTCCATGCGGTCCTGCGTGAGTTGCTGTAGTCATGGACGTCCGACATCACGTGGTTTCAGGTACAAAATCAGCGCCATCTCTCCGAGTTTGATGGAGAGGGCAGGGGCGAGAATGAGCAATGTGTCGTCAAATGACACCTGAGGGTTATGTGCAGGTAAAATGTGTCCTGAGGTTATGAGCGTGTGTTTCTCTAATGCTGCATATTCTGATGACGGTTAGCAGTAATGAAACTGTCTGTTTTACTAACTGTCCCTACACTACCCCGCAGCCCTCAACGGTTGACGCTCCTCGACCTCCCAGATCGAGGCAGGCCCATCGAGCAAGCTAAGGCAAGCTCTCCGGGTCTACCACAGGGTTTTTCACAGCCCTTGCGATTGGACCACAGCTAGCCTGAGTCCCCTGTATTAGTTTAGTCGCTCTTCTTTGAACCCCCTCCAATACTGTAACATCTTTCCTGAGCACCGGTGATGAAATAAGAACATCTAAAATCTATTTGGTATCTTCGTGTCCATAACAATTTGAACTCTCAAAAAATCAGCATCATTTATGTTGTCAGAAAAAAAGCCAAAATGTCAGAATTGTACTTTTTGGGTCATTCAATTCCCCCCCCCCAAAAAAAATATCATAAAAAACGATGAAAAAGTGGCATGTAGTCCAAAATGATACCAAGAGAAACCATAGGTTGTCCTGCAAAGTTTTGAGATGGCAGCAAGTAAAGGATTCCCCGAGGGAGCGTGCTCCCTATGTTATGTTGTCTGGCCCTTGTAATCATGGCGGGCCGATGGGTTGCCATGACAACAGGTGTCCCTGCTTGCCATTACCTATGATCACTACTGTAACTGATGAGGCATTACCGTACATGTACGTATGTATATATATTTATTATATATGATTGTTCTGACCAGGTTGGGGGAGTAGTGGTCAATGTAAGTGGGTGGAGCGGATCTAGGGATCAGTAATACTGGTGTGATGTGACTGTTAACCTGCTGATTTTTCATTTCCTGCATATCTGACGTCCTTGAGAATGGGAAGGCTGTCCGACAGTGAAGAGACCCTCAACGTTCAGCAATCTTGAAACCCTTCGTTTTATGGACTGCTTTTTGCCTGTGACTCACCTTTTTTTTTTTTATAAGCTTTTTCTTTCAAAGAATTATGACGGAGGATCCTGAAAAACTGCGCAATATTTTACACCAATTGAGTAAACAGAAAAGATACCCAAACACAGCGGCCTTTGGTTTATCAGGGAATGACACTTGGTGTAAAATCCACATTTTTAGTAAATAATAAAACGTGATTTGAATTTGTTTTTTTGTTTTACCTTATTTATGTTTTTAACTCCTGATTACCCACGCTGTAAAGCCGGCTGCACATGGCTGTGACGGGCTCCGCCGTGGAATTCCAGGGCGGAGCCTGTCACGGCGGCCCCAAGAGACCCCAATACTTACCTCCAGTTTCGGAGTCCTGCATGACGCCTCAGCGCGCATGGGCAATCGAGCGCGTGACGCACCGCAGCGGCATGTGACGCGGTAGGCGTAGAGGCGGTTTCACGCTATCTTCCGCTGTGCTACAGCGAAAGATAGCGTGAATGGACGGCTTCCACAGACTGTAATGGAAGCCGTCCACGCATACACCCGTGGCAAATAGAGCATGCCGTGGGTGAGGACGGGTGATTTTACGGTGCGGAATTCCGCTGTGAAATTCCGCACCGTAAGCATTGAGCTATTAGGTTGAATAGATCCGTCTGTGGGAAGGAGCCTTAAGGCCTCATGTCCACTAGCAAAATCTAATTGCGGTTTCCGCAGCGGATTTTCCCCTAGGGAATCATTGGCCATCCGTGGTCCATTAAACTGATTTTTGCACCCGCGGATGGAATTTTAATAGAATTGCGTTTTTCACGCGTGGGAGAAAAAAACCCAGCATGCTCTGAGGGAGCTGGAAGACCTTTGCATAGCCCCACCCAACGCTTTCTCAACCGCGCCCTCCCCCCTCCCCCTCACATCCTCCTCAGTCCTTCCTCTTGCACCGTGCTCACGCATGCTAGGCTTGCAGAGCCTGCAGGACTCGTCACCTCCCTACGTAGGATGGTTAAGCAGACGATGACACTAGAAGCAAGCACTAGTTTGCCTCTGAAGGTGCGTCCGTCGGTCGTTTTGAGAGATCTCTTTTGGTGGACGCATTTTGAGTGGGAACGGACGGAAACTTTTTCCCAAAAAAAGGAAAATTGGCTTCGAGCCCATAGGGCTTTATTGGCTTCCCCTGGGCTGGCATTAGTAGACCCTAGTAAGAATAAGAATAGATCAGCATGGTCATCTGAAGAAGTTAAAATGTACAGCAGGCCTTTTTTTTCCCCCGCCATACATAAATAAATTCAGCCATCCATCCATAACTATAGATTATATAGAGAAATAAATCTTGCTATTTGTATAGCGATAGATAGATAGATAAATAGATAGATAGATAGATAGATAGATAGATAGATAGATAGATAGAGTGAGTAGATTATAGACATACATTATATCCAGATGATAGATTTTAGATTATTTATATCTGTGTAGATTTTATCATCTATATTAATTAGATAATCCATAGATCTATTATCTATCTATCAATCAACAGATCTATTATATAATCAACATACATTATAGAATCTACATATATACATAATACAGCTTTATGTGTTTGTGTATGTATGTAGATATATAAATATATATATATATATCATCTAAAATCTATCTTTATTCTATATGCACAAAATCTATAATTCAGATATAATCTATATCTACATAATTAATAAATAAATAGATTCATTCATTCATACTCATTCATTCATACATACATACTAACTCGTTGTGGGCTTTGGTAAATTCTCCCATTTTCCGTTCAAGGTGGTCAGTTCTGGTAGCTAGGTGGTCGATGTTAGATTGTAATTGACCAGAGAGGCTCTGTATATCTTTAGAAATGTCCTTTTGCAGCGAGATTAGCATAGTCTTCAGAGCGTTTATAGTTAAGGGGCTTTCAGAGTCGGGATAAGCTTGGAGATTGTTGATAGGATCTGTCTGCGGGGGAGTTTCTTGTGGATTGTTATTTTGGCTCTTTTTTGCCGCCGGTCCTTTTGGGGAGGGGGAGGCTGGTAGGGGGTCCTGAACATTCCTTTTCCCTCCGCTTCCAGGGGAGGTGTTGGGATTGGCTGGGGTAGGCGGGAGAGATCCTGTGGAGGAGTATGGAGACAGAGCCGCAGGGCTGTGGGTGTTGGGTATTTCTTCGGTTACGGGGATGTTTGAATGAGATGTGGCGGGTTTGTTTTTGTTGCTCTGTGTGCCAGGCGGGAAGTACTCTGAGAGTCTCCTGGGGGCCGTTGCTTTAATACGTCGCTTAACCATCCTGAATAGTTAATTCTTGGATATGCGCTGTGGATTGGTCGCTATTTGTTGTATAGTGGTCTACCGGGTGGCGTATTCTTTATGGAGGCGTTGGAAGGCGTAGTTGTTTGTTAAAAGTTCCTTTAGAAGCTCATTGATGTTGAGTGGTCCTGTTATGTGTTGCTGAGGAGCCTCATGTGGCGGGTGGAGTTAGAACATAGAGTCCTGCTATTCCATCTTGAGTGCCTTAGGTAGCGCTCCTGTAGAGTTTTGAAGATTTGTTAAGTGTGGCTTTGCCTGATAATAGTCCTTTCTTTTTTTAGAACTATCAGTATTTGCTGAGAAGAAAGTGTTTGGGATTGAGGAGTCCGCTGGGTCGCACCGGGAATTTGATATTTGCGTCTGCGAGGCGCGCGATGTATTGCTTCCTTGGGTGTTGCGGGGGCTGGGACTTGCTTCCAGGCTATTTTGTAATGCTGAGGAGGCTATATAGTGTTTTTCTGTCAATACCCTTTGGCACAGGGTCTGTCTTTGTGGGTTGCTGACAGTTTCTATATAGCAGTCTGGCTATGCAGATATTCCTCCACAGATCACTTGGCAGTAAGGTGGGGAGGTATTCTCCTTGTAGTTAACTGTGGGTCCCTCTTCTCAACACACTTAGGCCTCATGTCCACGGGGAAAATCAGATCCGCTGCAGATTCTCCATGTAGAATCTGCAGCGGGTCCCTCCTGCCCCGCGGACATGAGCGCTGAAAATGGGAATAAATGAGAATGAACTCACCTCCCATCCGCTCCGTTTCTTCTCTTCGCGGCGGCGTCATCTTCTCTCGTCGCGGCCGGATCTTCATTCTTCGGCTCGGCGGATGTGCATGATGACGTCGGTGACGTGCCTCGCGCATGCGCCGGGCCGAAGCAAAATGATCCGGCCGCGACTGAGAGAAGATGGCGCGGCGCCGAAGAGAAGAACCGGAGCGTGTAAGTAAAATATGATTTTTGTGTCCCGCGGATCCGGACGGCTTCCATAGGCTTCAATAGAAGCCCGCGGGAGCCGTCCCTGCAGGAGACCCGCATGAAAATGGAGCATGGTCCAGATTTTTTCATGCTCCATTTTTTTTAAAATCACTTTTATTGACGATCCGCGGGTATTTATCTACCCGCGGGTGGTCAATGCATCCCTATGGGGTGCGGATCCGCGCGCGGGAGAAGAGTTAAAATCCGCTGCGGATTTTAATTCTTATTTTCCCCGTGGACATGAGGCCTTAGGCCTCCTTCCCACAAACGGATTTACGCCGCGTAAATCCGCGGCAAAAATCCGCTGCGTTGCCCCATGCTATTAGGTTCTATTGAACCTAATAGCACAATGCACACGATGCGTAATTCCACCGCAGAATTACGCACCGTGAAATCTCCCGTTGTCACCCGCAGCATGTTCTATTTGCTGCGGGTGTACGCGCTGACGGCTTCCATTGCAGTCAATGGAAGCCGTCCGTTCACGCTATCTCCCGCTGCAACCAGCGGAAGATAGCGTGAAAAAACGCTTCCCCGCCTACCGCCGCGCGTCATATGACGCGGCCGGCGCGTCACGTGACACGGCCGGCCGCGTCATGTGACGCGGTGGGCGTGTCACATGACGCGACGGCGGTGGGCAGGGAAGCGTCTTCACGCGATCTTCCGCTGGTAAGTATGGGGTCTCTGGGGGGCGCCGTGACGGGCTTCACTGCGTAATATTACGCGGCGGAGCCCGTCACGCTCGTGGGAAGGAGGCCTTAGGGGCCTCGTTGCTCTTTCTAATGGGCAAGGATTGGCTTTGTTTAGTGCTTTGAGAAAGGGATGAGAAGAGGTTCAGGTCCTGGTTATCTCTGTTTTGGCCACTAGATGGTGCTGTGGTGCATTGATATTTGAACTGCACTATACTTTAATGGAGCCTGCTGTCGGTCTGAGAGCTCCGGGGAGAGGACCTCCGTTCCCCCACTGCACGTCAGAAATAGTGAGTACTGCTTTAAACTTTGCCTGGTGTTGATGTGCTGGGAGGATCACAGTATCCTCTCTTTTTTACTTTTACTTTTCTGCTCTGGTCTGGCTAGTATGCCAAGCAGCCTGCTCGACTCAGGTGGGAGGGGGGGCGAGATGGCCGCTGCCTCACAGGGAGCTAGAGACTAGGTGCAGATCTTCCGGTGTGCCCGCCCGTGCTGATTGTCGGCTCTGGGGAGCAGGAGGGGGAAAACCACCAGCGTGGGGATTAGTCCAGCGGGGGATCACCCTGATGAGTGTATGTGCCGCCGAGTTGCAGGTTGGTGGCCACGGCGGTATATTCAGAGGGAGGGAGCCGCGGCTGTGTATTTGCAAGGCACTGCGGTGAGAGCTCGGGCACTGAGGGTGACAGAGCCTCCCCTCCAAGTCGGCAGGGGTTACCTTGTGCCGTAGTCCTCTGCTTGGGGCTCCGTGAGCGGTCCTCGCCGGGTGTTTCTGAGCGCGGTACTTGTCGGGTTAGGCCGCGGGCGCGGGCCGCTGTGCAGGGCCGCGGCTCTTCGGCTTCTTTTTGGCGGCTGGAGATCACCAGGTGAGCCTTGTCCGGGCCGGTTGTGGGTTCTGGTGGTTCCCCAGGTGCTGTGCTCTTGTCTGCCTCTGTTTGGGTCACTGATTTGACCCAGAAAAGGGCTGAAAAGGGAGATTCTGTGGAGGAGCAAAACAGCGTGCGACCTCTCTCCTTGCTTGCTAAGCCACGCCCCGGGCCATAGTGTTTTTACGTCCTCCCGAAGTGGGCTTTATTCTCTGAGGAAGAAAAAACATGTGTCCTGCAGAGAATAAAGCCCCTCGGGCTCTGGACGTGACAGCTCCATGCTGTCGGTGTCCGCAGCATGGAGCTGTCATCCCGGGCTGTTCGGACCCCCCCACCCCCGGCATTGCGATCGGCGCTATGCAATGGATATGGATGCATTAGACACCTGCAGGTAGTAAAATACCTGCGGATGTCATTTTTCCCTGCAGGCGCGGGTCCCGCGTGCAGGAAAAAATCCGGACATGCTCCATTCAGGCGCGGGTCTCCCGCGGGGACAGCTCACCCTGGTTGAGAAGGCGTTGGGCGGGGCTATGCAAAGGTCTTCCGGCTCCCTCAGTGCATTGTGGGTGTGCCCGGAGTGCTGGCTGAGCGTGTTGCATCTGATACGTCCCCTATCTGGGGATCATATATTAAATGGATTTTTAGAACAGGGAGCTGGAAAAAGTGCTTGCTCTGTCCACTCCGCACATTGACCTGGTATTGCAGTACCTCCAGTACTGGTGCACCCCCTTTCCTACAGCAGTTTCCAAAAGCAGGAAAAAAAACTGATTAGCAAGAGGTGCAGCGCAGCTGCGGCTGCTAACAATTAAGCACTTAGATTTAGGCCTCATGTCCACGTGATACATGGCGGAAGTATCGCATGATACTTGTGCGACGGCTCGTGTTTTTGCGTGATGTCCTGTAGTTTTTATTTGTACCATTTTGGAGTTTATAAGACTTTTTTATCGCTGTTTATTATAACTTTTTTTGGAGATAGGAATCGGTTACGTGCACACTTCCCATAGACTTGTACAGGGACCCTTGGTGCGCAAATGTGCACAAAAATAGAGCATGGTGAGGTTTTGCACGCATGCGAAATGTGTGAGTAAAGAGAATTCTGAAGGCGTCCATTGAAACAAATATGTTTGTGTGAAGCGGCCCTTACTGTACTTTTGTTAGCACGAATCAAGCACATTTGCAAGCGCAAAAAACACGCAACCATGCCGCCATTTATTGAAATGGGCAATTAGTGTAATTAGAATAATACATGTTCTGCCCCTGCAGAAATGCACGAGAAAATAAAGGGGACTGCTTTTTTTTTAAAACAAAATGCGCATGCAAAATACACTTATGTGAAGGAACTCGCTGCAATCAGCGGGTTCTACTGACGTGTATTTAGCATGTATATTTTTCATGCATAATATGCTGCGCAAATACATCTGTGTGAATCTGGCCGAAGAGCCCACGGTGGTATGCGTAAAACGCTGCGTCTCTGCGGTGAGAACACAGTCGTGGACATGAGCCCTAAGGCTGGAGCTCTATGGAGTCTTTCGCCATGACATGGGTCATGTGACCAAAGATCACTGTGCAGCCCTGTGAACTTGCATTCTCAAATATATCAATGGGGTCGCGCAAGTTCCCACAACCTATAGATTGCTTAAACCTCTACGAGGTTGGATTTTTGCAATATATTGGTCGCAGCTACTTGTGAGTTGTATCGCAACTCCATTGTCTTCAGTAAGGCCGGTTGCACACGACCGCTTCACATTCCGAATGCGGGATACCACTGCGGAATCTGGCCGTTAACCCAGACGGTGACCCTGCGTTCCTGCAGAATCTGCAATGCGGATGACCGCGAGAGTGAAGGAAGTAGCAGTAGTATGTATCTTTCAATGCGTGTGATTTGCTGCGGATCCTCCGTGTGGACGACGACTGTGGATTGAACAATATGTTAAGAAAATTGTAGATCAATGTATCAGTTAATTGTTCTTTTATTGGATTGTAAACTAGAAAGATATAGCCTGTTGCTAGTATGAGTAGTTAAAGGGTTAAACGAAAACTTTTCTATACCATTACGGGGTAGACAGACAAGATAAGAATCTCCAGACTGCCTCCCTTGCATTCCTTTTCACTGAATTCATAACGGTCTCATTGTATGTTATAGTAGCGCCTTAAGAGGTGTAACTTATGTTAATCATTTTTATTTCAGCCTATTATGTATTGGAGGTATACACTTTTGCTGTGATGTCATTTATGCTATATATGCTCTGACCACCTTAGAATAAATTAGAAATCACTTGATACCACATAAAGCTGGTTTTGATTTGAATTTCTCCTGGGCCCAGACTTCTGCACGGGATCTGGGATCGTCTTCTCTTTGATAAACACATAAATTCTCCTTACATTTTTGGTCCTTCGAGCCGGAATCACTCACTGCAGAGGGAGAGGACAGCCTGGCTGTGAAAAGGTGGGTCTGAAGTACTCTCCGATCATTAAAAGACCTCCGTCTTGCTTAGACGTAATTAGAGGCCAGTCGGGCATCCTGTCTGAAACAGTGACGTTTTTCCGAACTAGCCGGAGAATTTAGAAGCCTCCCAGATAACGTGTAGTAAGTATAACAATGGTTAAACTTCTCTTCTCTCTTCTTCTTCTGTATACTTTAGTGTTAGTAGAATTAACAATGTGTATTGTAAATGAGAGGCAAGTATAGACGAATGGGTTGTCAAGGGACAATAGCAGTAGTCTATGTGAAATGTGTAAGGTAAATGAGAAGTATAGACGAATGGGTTGCCAAAGGGGCAATAGCAGTAGTCTATGTGAGACCATAGCCATTGTGAGAAGGCTACAGGAAAGAATTAACTCCGTGCGACACGTAAAAAGTGGTTAGATGACGTCATGGGACACAGGGGTGTCCAGGAACTTTACTTCTTATCTTTCTATTACTTTCTCTTTGATATTGTGTTATAGAGTAACTAAGAATATGAAGAGGGCAGCCGCCTACTAACATAATGTACTATTTGTATTGCTGTCTTATATTGCATGAAGCGAATGTGTGAGTGATTGAGATGAGTGGAATAAATAAAAAAATTAAAAGTCCTAGTTGTAAAGAATTATGTGATAAAATACGGACAAAATCAGCTAAAAGATCAGCAGAAATACGGATTATCCGCTGCTGAAGTCTGGTTAAAAGAAGCCCCAAACTGTCACGCCCATATAAAAATAGACCCCCGACAGTTTGATGAACAATTCAAAGGGTTAATGAGGAGTTCCAATTGAATGAAAAATAGAGAGAGCAGATAGAAGAATTCTATGGCCAGATTGGAGTTCTGTAGAAGGCAATTGGAATGGGAGGGGAGGAGATGGTAGACCCCTTCCACATGATAATCAGGATTTAACAGAGAGAACAAACAATTTAATTCAAAGATGTAGGAACAGGTGGGCTAGAAGGACAAATTGGGTGGAAATAAATAGATGTACTCAGAGAGATGATGAGGATGTAGATCAGTATTATCACGGACTGAAGGAAGTATTTGACATCTATAGTGGACTAGAGGCACCAGAGGGAAATCAGGAAGAGAGAGATGATCCGAACGCTGCATATAATCAGCAGTTAAAGAATGCGTTTGTAAGTGGAGTGAAGAAAGAAATAGGAGGTTATATAATGAAACATATGATTACCCTTAGAACAGGATCATTGCAGGATGTTTTGGAGTATGCAAAACATGCGGAGAAAAGTGATACAAAGAAAAGGGTGAGAAAGTGAGGTTTTTTATACAGGGAGAGGAATGTGATATGATGGTTCAAGAAAGTCAGAGAGGTCATTGGACAGCGAGAGGATGTGAAAGTAGAGACAGAGGAAGAAGCAGAGGTGGGATGCAGCTCGGGGATTTAAATGTGTGTTTGAACAATGGAAGTCTAGTGATTTTGCCTGAGAGTGCCCTGAGAAACAATGTTCTCAGCCACCTTGGGGAAAAATGACTAGGAGGGGTCGATGTACAACACTTGGAGGATCTCATGGAAATTTCCACTGCCTGGGATAGATCTCCAGGTGAATGGGCGGATGATTACTTTCCTGGTGGGCTCAGGAGCGACCAGGACATTAATACATCCCAATATGTAGCCAATGTTAAATGTAGTAATAGTCATATCCTGGTAAGAGGGGTTAATGGCCGGACCCACAGGGAATCCCTCTCTGAACCAGTTATAACAGTCCTAGAGACAAATAAGCCTGTGAATGTCAGATTATGTAGTCTTGAATATGTCCAGTAAATGTGTTGTGATGAGATATAATGATAGAATTAGGTATACCTTCACCAGAGTACCTCAGGGCTGCTGGGAATCTCCAACAATTGTCTCCCAGGCTATGTCAGCACACTTAGCCCAGTTCCAGCCTCTTAGAGGTAGTCAGCTACTACTGTATGTTGGTAGCCAGCAGCAGACAGTGGAGAGAATTGTGGGGGGACACAGTCGTACTCTTGAGGTTTATTTATGAGCAAGGCCATAAAGTAAACATGTAGAAACTCCAATACGGTCAGCAAACGGTTAAATATTTGGGTTATAACCTGTCAGATGAAGGTAGGCAAGCAATTCTGGAGGTCCCAAAACTATGAGCAAATGATGTCCTCTTTGGGAATGACAATGTTACGTGTGCTGCTGGGATTTGTTGTTCTATTGTGTTTCCAGCAGCACAGCACTCACAGGGTTAATGATTGAGCTGGCTGGGTGTGGTACTGTCTGCTAGCCGATCCCCTGGTCAGTCTATATGGCCCCTCAGGCGAGTAGTCATGAATGCTTGTCTGGTGAGGGTTGCAGTGTGATCAGGTTCATGTCCATTTGTACGTTTATATTCTGTCAGTTTTGTGTTAGCTTGCTGTGTGTCCTGCTATCTGTGTCCTGTCCTGTTGCAGCGTGCGGTGTGAACGGTGTCCGGTTCTGTTGGACTCCTGGTTAGTGTAGGGACTAGCAGTATAACCAGGAGCCGTGAAGTGGCCTGCTAGCTTTCAACATCTTGTACATGTCAACCAATACCTGGTATTTATATTCAGCTTCCAATCTGTTACTAGTGGTTGCATGTTGTATGCAGTGTATTCTGGGTCTGTCATGTGGCATGTGAATGCATCCTGTTCTGGTGTGTGGCTCCTAGGATCAGCTAGGGCCCAGATCCGAAGACCGCTGGGCTGCCCTTATTAGGGCAATGTCCCCGCTTAGGTAGGGCCACTGTCATCCTCCCTTGTAGCACAGGGTCAGTTGCCTGAAACCGGTGTGAGTCCCGTGTGACCCTGGTGATACCCGTGTGCGTCCCCTTTGGTAATGATCATGTGGGTTCCGTGCTTTGCCTGCCCACACGATCGTAACAGACAAACTTCTACAGCTCCTGCATCCCAAATTCTGCATCTCTGACAGCGCTTCTTACCAGACTCATCTATGATGACCCTCTGGCTGCAGCCGGCAGGATCCAGTGAGATGGGCCTCTGAGGAAGCCTTTGTCAGGTTAAAACAGACTCTGGTGGGCACACCAGTCTGGGGGGCTGCTGAACTACAGCAAGCCCTTTGTGCTAACTGTTGACTCAGGAGAAGGATATATGACCTCTGTGTTAACTCAGGAACACGGTGGGAAGCAGACTAGATCCAGTGGCCGAGCGCTCCCAGCCTGTGTACAAGCGGTAGTCAGACCTTCTGCCACTATAGTGCTGTCCCCCCACACACTGAGTACCGCACACAGTTAGTTATACTCATATCTTAGTCCTTCTAGACCTCCCCCTGCAGGACACTACTGCTCACACAGCCACACCTGACAACCTTGGGATGTGCTACGTTTCATCCATCTACCTTACTGCCTATTTCTTCAGACGTTCCTCCATACAACTGTCTAGGAGAGATGGCACATAAGGTGTTACTCAGACCAGATCTGCAGGATGTATCTCTTGTGGATGCTGAATACACTCTTGTAGATGGACTGTACATCTCCGTTAAAAAAAAAAAAAAAAAGCTATCTTACCTAAATTGTTCTTCAGATGTGCAGCAGTTTTGAGCCATGGCCTGTGTCATGTCTCAACAGGGGGGATGGTAGCACTCATATGGACAGTGTTCACAGCCTAGGGGTTTACAAACTACTAAAAAAAAATTTTTGTCTTGTATTATTTGTGCTAAACAATGCAGAAGGGAGTATAAGACCAGGAGGGGGCGCCGTCCGACACATGGGGGATGCTGGGAGAGCTCTGAGTGTAACTTCTATAGAAGGAGTGACGAGCGCCATACTGGTAGATCTGCTCCCTGACCTACTGACTGCAATCCCTGCTAGCCGTCATAAACCGCTCCTGCAGTCACACAGTTTCTGCCGTCACACGGCTAAATGTCTAACCATTTGTCTATGTGTATAGCATCCCTCACTGTTCACCCCGCCATACCGTGCACATCTCCACCCCGCCATACCTGCACATCTCCAGCCCCTTTACCTTCTGTATCACCCCATTACCTGTAGTATGTAAGCTGGTTGGAGCAGGACCCGCACCCCTATTGTTCGCATCGCCTGATTACTATGTAACCGTGGGTCTGTAATGTTTGTATTTTGTCTTTCTGTATCCCCCCTGTCTATGTAAGCGCTGCGGGATATGTTGGCGCAATACACAAAGATTATTATAGATGTGTGTCAGATGAGGGACTTGTTGGCATTGCACACAAAGGGGTAAGGCGTGGCTAGATGCTTGCCTGGCTTGATAGTACTCCTAGTCAGGCCATGTCCCTGGTGGCCATCTTAGTGCTAGTCATGGCCTGCGGCCATTTTAGTACCTGCTGTAATACCTTCGGCCGCCGCCCAGACGCCATCTTGGCTCCTTACATCCCATAGCTGTACCTTCTACCTGGCATCCCAATGCTTGCACTTGTAGTACACAACACCAGTGATTAGTGCCTTCTCTGAACTGCATAGGAATAGTCAGAAACCTCCATCACTGTCCTCTGTGTGTTGATGATATGTTGTCTACCTGAGGTGTGTGCTATAAGATGGGGTCAGCTCACAAATGGTTAAATCGTCTGTTACATGGGAATGCTTCTTTTACCCTCGCCCCCACCTTTCAGCTTTAGAGTTCAGTGAGGGAGGGAGGGGGTATGTGACTGACTCTAGCCATGCTCTGCTTGCTTGATATGAATAGACCTGTAATGAAGATGATCATGGATGAAGTTTAGTGTAAACCTGTGTGAATAGGGAACGTACATTCTTGCTGTTATTTGTACATGTCAGTTCTGTGATTGGTTTGCAGTGATTTTGATTGTTAAATGGTGTTCTCAATGTGATAATGTCATTAAGATATAATAATAATGAAGTTGTTGATAATGTGAGAGTTGAGTGTCCCTATTAAGGGGAGGATAGCACAAGGATGCTGCAGCTAGTTGTACGAGTCCAGCCACAGCTAAAGCTTTGTTTATCTTACTCCATCACCTCTCCCTGATCAGAGAAATTCCTGAGGGGGGGTTGTTAACGTTGGAGGACCAAGCGACTGCAGATGATTGGAGTAGTAGTACTTGTGTGAATCTTTATGTTATGCAGTAAATATTGTGTATAGAGAATGTTAATAATTATATGAGATAGAAAGACTTGATCCCACGATAGATAAAAGTTAATGACAAGTCCTCACGCTGTGATGAACGTAAAATGTGTGATTAAGCTTCTTCACTGTACCTACCCCACAGATAAGTGATCCATGTTATACATTAAGTTTGCTGTTTCCACCTGTGAGCGGGGACCAAATACCTGCTGTTGCCTCTGATCCTGGGGTTATACTTGCTTCGTGCTACCTGGTAATGGGACCGAGGCAGACTACGGGAGACTGCCTGAGGGATACTGGACGGAGAGGGGAACCGTAAGGGCACGCTGTCTCTGGGATATGGCCTGAGCTACAGAGGGCACGCACAGACGTGTGATGGTTGTGTGATGACCGGGCCTAGAACAGGTGCCAGGTACAGCCCCTAGCGGGATTGTGCTTGGTACAACTGATAATGCCTATATACCTCATGACCTCCGAGGGCAACAGCAAGGGCCGTGTCTGGAGAACTAGGAACACCTCTCCCAAAGGTTCCTCTGACCCATCGGGTCCCAAGGGGGGTACCGGACGAGTATGGGACGAGAAATCGGATGGCTGCAGGGGCTTTGAGTCTCTTCTTGCATGGTGGGTAACAGTGAATAAAGATGTAGACCGGATTAATTACACATACTATAACCAACAGAGATTTGTTAATTATACAAGAGATGCAATCAGGGGCCTAGAGGAACAACTAGGACACACCTTACACTTATTGCATGGCAACATAGAATGGCTCTTGTTATGTTACTAGCAGAGTTTGTAAAATGATTGGAGGACATTGTTGTCTATGATACTATCATTCCTAATAACACAGCACCAGATGATACCTGAGCACTGGAAGGGTTAAATGCATAATAAAATGAACTAGCTGATAACTCTGGAATAGACGATCCATTCACATACTGGTTGGAAAACTTGTTCGGACACTGGTCACAAGTCATATACTCCACATTAGTCTCTATGTCAGTATTTGCCTCCATTCTAGTACTCTGCGGTTGCTGCTGTATCCGAGGACTGTTACAAAACCTTATTATTATTAACACTTCCATCACCAAAACTATGTTTCAAAATATACAAGATGACGAAGAACAAGATGGCTTACTGGGTCAGGTGACCACCTCTGTCTGACAAGTGATGGGTAAAAGTTCTACGAAGGAAGCGCCATTTTACTTTGATGATTTTGAAGTGTGACATTTTGATTCCAGTGCGTTCTGATTGTACCGGAGGATCGCTCTAATAACTGATGGACATTTCGATAAGTAAGATTTTATATCATGATGGACAATGATTTATATATGAAGAAAGAAGCATCAATCTCATAATAAATCAAGGCCAAGCTTCTCTTGGGGGCGGGCCTAATTGTGGGTACAATTGGTGGAAGAACTTTATAAAGATATATTTGCATCAATGAAATATTTTTATATGAAATAATTACATACTTAGTCTTGAAGTGTGAACCCAGGCGTCCTGGTAATAAAGCTTCGGGCCGTAGCCAGGGGGTCTGTGGTAGAGTCATTTTATATGTGTATTACTGTTATACTGTGCTGATGTATTGATCTAAAGTGGGGAATGTTAAGAAAATTGTAGATCAATGTATCAGTTAATTGGTCTTTTATTGGATTGTAAACTAGAAAGATATAGCCTGTTGCTAGTATGAGTAGTTAAAGGGTTAAACGAAAACTTTTCTATACCATTACGGGGTAGACAGACAAGATAAGAATCTCCAGACTGTCTCCCTTGCATTCCTTTTCACTGAATTCATAACGGTCTCATTGTATGTTATAGTAGCGCCTTAAGAGGTGTAACTTATGTTAATCATTTTTATTTCAGCCTATTATGTATTGGAGGTATACACTTTTGCTGTGATGTCATTTATGCTATATATGCTCTGACCACCTTAGAATAAATTAGAAATCACTTGATACCACATAAAGCTGGTTTTGATTTGAATTTCTCCTGGGCCCAGACTTCTGCACGGGATCTGGGATCGTCTTCTCTTTGATAAACACATAAATTCTCCTTACACAATAGGAAATCGGTGGTGTGAAGCCGGCCCGAGAGTGTGAGGTCGCAGGGCTATACAGCAATCTTGGTCGCGTAGCACTAGTCTCATTGCATGACTACGACTCCGCCGTTCATGGGAGCTCAGTGCTTGACCATCTCCGTCAGCTCCACAGAAGTGAATGGAGAAGTAGTCACACATTTAAAGAAATCTCATCCATATAATGCGGAAAAACAATCTACAGTTTAAATTGACCTGTGGGGTGGATTTTAAAGCTGCCGCTTCAGCAGCGCTCTGCACTCACACTATAGCAGGTTAGTGAGAGAGCGCAGAGTGCTGCTGAAGGGGCCACGGGATTGTTCCTTTTAGAACAAAAGTTCCTGGCGGGAACAAATCCCAATCATCATCTTCCGCCAAGTCACTAAGATGACTAATCCGATATTTTTGTATCTAAGTGAACTGAATATGGCCGCCACCACAACTTGCCTCCAGCTTTCCTAGTCTTCTGCACAACATCATTACATGTCTACACCACTTTGTTTTCAGGAGCCGAGGCAAGTGGGGTGACGACTACCGAGCGAGGCTCTGTTCGTGTCAGTGGTAGGGAGCTCCATGATGGTCATCAGGTTACCAACATGTTCTGTCACCCAGCTTTCCTAGTTCCTGAATGGCCAGCTTCACAGAGCGACACTTTTTACAACCCATACCCGTCGCTGAGGTCAAGAAATACCCCAAAAAGCATTAGAGGAGGGGGGAAACCTGGTTTTCTTGCCCCATGTGCCCATCCCAACCAGCCTCTGTAATTACCCCCGCCGTCGGACATAAAACGCAGTTTACGTTATTTTAGGGAATGCTAAAATGCTCCTCTCTTCAGTAGCTCCACTCTAGCCACTTCACTGATCTGCTGGATAGAATGTATTGGCTAGTGGTAGGATCTCCCAGCAGCCACTACACTCCAGACGCACCATCCAATCAGTGAGCGGGGAGCAGGGCTAGTGAGCGGCAGCTCTGGGGAGGACGCAGCAGTTCTGAACTCCATGTCTTCTGGGGTGGGTGCGGTGGCCGGGCTTCAGTTCCTGCAGGCAGAGCTGCACATCCAGCAGGTGAGGCCATCATATCTTTAGTGGGCATTAGTGTTTACAGCTGCTTTAACCAGGGCATTGTGGGTAATGGGCGGGGCCATAGTCTCCGCTGGGGCATTGTGGGTAATTGGGGGGGGCTCTCTAGTGAGCGGCAGCTCTGGGGAGGACGCAGCAGTTCTGAACTCCATGTCTTCTGGGGTGGGTGCGGTGGCCGGGCTTCAGTTCCTGCAGGCAGAGCTGCACATCCAGCAGGTGAGGCCATCATATCTCTAGTGGGCATTAGTGTTTACAGCTGCTTTAACCAGGGCATTGTGGGTAATGGGCGGGGCCATAGTCTCCGCTGGGGCATTGTGGGTAATTGGGGGGGGGGGGGCTCTCTAGTCTTCGCTGGGACTGGTGGGGTCATAAATGGAGAGGTTTATGTGCACAACAGAAGCAGCTGCACAGCGCAGGCCAAGTCTTCATGCATGGCTGTCGTCGCACAGGAGGCTGGAGGGGCGGGTGTATAACAGCACCTAGCGGAGACGGCGCGGCCCCAACTGCACCGCTCTGCGCCATTTGCGTGCGGCGCGGGGACTTCTTACAGATGCGACACCATTGTACCCGTGGGATTGGTTTACTGGGCTAACAGCTGGCCACGGATTCCCGTAAAAGGGAAGTCCGCGCCAATATCTGCAGTGGCCGAAGGTTCGTGGCCACTGACTGGTGCCCGCTCATTACCTCGTGTGAACATGGCAGCGATGAGCGGACTAACGAGGAAATGCTCATTTGTTGGCTGATGGTGTCCTTTACATGGGCTAAACATGAACGGCTCCTTGTCGTCTCTCCGTGTAAACCACAACCATAGCTGCGGATTTGGAAAGCTCCCAGTGTGTGTATATATATATATATATATATATATATATATATATATATATATATATACTGGGAGGAAGCTGCAGCAGCGCCGGGCAGCGCTCCTAGGTGATGTGTGTGTATATATATATATAGGCCTTAGGTTATGGCTGTGATGATAGGATTTCCTCCTGTCAAAGTTGCATCGCACCGCACAAAAATCACGCTTTCATGCGATGCAACAGAGAGGAAGGCTCCATAGGTTAACATGGGCCACGAAACCTCACGAGTCGCGGGCATATCGGGATGTCGCACCCTCCAAAACATGTGAATTGCCCCATTGGAAAGCATGGGCCGAACAAACACGTGATTTGTCGCAGTGTGACTTTGTCGCTCATGTAAACGCGGCCTGAGTATTAGGGGACTCCCTAATATATACGAGCCTCCTAACATTTAGGCCATGTTCGTAGCTTGCTGGACCACGTGGTGCTAATAATCTCCGCTGTCGGTGTCCTGCGGCAGATTTGTACGTATTGCTGCGAACGTGTCGGACGCTCCTCGACTTCACAGCAGGTTTGCTGTTTCTGTGTTCATTGTGTGAAAATCCTGCTTAAGACGTGTTCTGCCTCCGAACGCCAACCGTAAATGCGCCAATATTCAGATGGAACATAAACGGTTGTATTCCCACGTTTGAGCGTTTCACTATTACCAGACTCCAGTTTACCATATGGTGCAGCCAACATGTCTGTTCATCATATGGCAGAAGGACGGCGTAATACTTAATTTCTCCTGCGGGGGCGTTGCAGGGGAATTGAACACTTCGGCCTTTTTCACGCGGCAGAGCAAATATTGCACGTATATGAACCGCGGCTCGTTCTATCTTTGGGCGGGGCCTTGCATCACCCATTGTTTTAATGGGGCTGGCGGCAGCATCGCACCGCGTGCTAGGTGCGGACAGCCGCAGCGGGAGGGAGGGGAGGCAGTTTTATTACAAAAATGACTCACATCCACAGAAAAATCGTACGTTAGCGAGCGCGAAAACGGGCCGCGATTCACGGCCTGGTATCGCACTCACTGTGTGACATTAGCCTTACTGCCAGATCTTCCTTGGATTACAGCCGATCGCTGGGGCTTCAGCTAACCTAATGCCAACACAATGGATCTCCCAGCTTTCCTAGAACCCTCTAGAGCAGTGCTCCCCACCTCCGCCCCTCAGCGCCCCCAACAGGTCATGTACAGGATCTCGTATAGTAAGAACACCTGTGGCAATGTCTGAGGTACCGATGATAATTACATCACCTGTACAACACTGAGGAAGTCCTGAAAACATGACCTGTAGGGTCCCGAGGACTGGAGGTGGGAGTCACTGCCCTACAGTGATATGACAAAAGGAGGCTGACTGGCCATTCAGGGACTAGGAAAGCTGGGTGACAGAACTGTTGGTAACCTGATGACCATCATGGAGCCCCCTACCGCTGACACGAACAGAGCCTCGCTTGGTAGTCGTCACACCACTTGCCTCGGCTCCTGAAAACAAAGTGGTGTAGACATGTAATGATGTTGTGCAGAAGACTAGGAAAGCTGGAGGCAAGTTGTGGTGGTGGCCATATTCAGTTCACTAAGATACAAAAATATCGTGAGTTCAGAACTGCTGCGTCCTCCCCAGAGCTGCCGCTCACTAGCCCCGCCCCCGCTCACTGATTGGATGGTGCGTCTGGAGTGTATTGGCTGCTGGGAGATCCTACCACCAGCCAATACATTCTAGCCAGCAGATCAGTGAAGTGGCTAGAGTGGAGCTACTGAAGAGAGGAGCCGCTCCAATCTAGTCTTGTGGAGCTAGTGAGCGCTATATTACCTTCAGAGAGGAAGGATGGGTGGGGGGCCGCTGGATCCTGATGGGTGGGGGGCCGCTGGATCCTGATGGGTGGGGGGCCGCTGGATCCTGATGGGTGGGGCGCTGTTGGATCCTGATGGGTGGGGGGGCTGGTGGATCCTGATGGGTGGGAGGGGGGGGGGGGTTGTTGGATCCTGACAGTCATCAAAGGGATGACAACCAGCTAGAACTTGGAGTAATAGATGCAATATAGACCATCCACCATAACACTGATACATATGGTTGGTGAGGAGACAAACTGTTATAGGCGTGCCGCGTGCGTGCGCCGGGCACATCTGCCGGACCGAAGAAAGAAGATCGGGCCGCAAAGAAGAGAAGATCTACCCGGTCCGCTACGGGTAAGTTATTCTTATTTTAGGTCTCCCGCGGATCCGGACGGCTTCCATAGGCTTCAATAGAAGCCTGCGGGAGACCCGCACCTAAATGGAGCATGTCCATTTTTTTTTTCATGCTCCACATTTTTCTTAATTCACTTTTATTGACCATCCGCGGGTATTTATCTACCCGCGGGTGGTCAATGCATCCCTATGGGGTGCGGATCCGCGTGCGGGTGATCCGCTGCGGATTTTAATTCTTCTTTTCCCCGTGGACATGAGGCCTAAAGGCTCTGCATATCCAAGTGATTCTGATATTGTTTTTTTGCCACATGTTGTACTTCATTTAGGTGGTGAAAATAGTCTGATAAAATTAGTGTATATTTATTAAAAGCGTCAAAATTGAGAAAAAATTTATAAAAATGTAATTTATTTTCAGCCACAATATCTCAAATATGTGCAAACATACTGTACAAATCTTTGATAAGATATATATTTCCATCTGTTTACTTTATTCTCGACGCACATTAGAAAAACTTTTTTTAAACAATTTAGGAGACGTACAAATTTTACATTGATTTTTAACATTTTGAGGAACACTTTTTTTTCCTGCACCAAGCCAAGATTGCAAAGTCTCATGGTTGTCCAAATGATAGATCCCCCCACAAATGACCCCATTTTATAAACTACACCCCTTAATGTATTCACTGAGGGGGTCAGGAGGATTTTTACCCCACAGGTTTTGTCAAGAATTAATGCAATTTGGAGGGGAAGAAATTAAATTTCATATTTTTGCAAATATGTCATTTTAATTTTAATGATGGGCTTTTTTTCTATATTGCACATGAAGATGAGGATTGGCACCCCAAAATGGAGACCCCCTGTATGTCCCGTGTTTAGAGATATACCCATTGTGGCCCTAATCTTGTGTCCGTATGCACAATGGGGCCCAAACCGAAAGGAGCAGCCGGTGGCTTTGTGAACAGTTATTTTACATGAAAGTGTTTTAGGTCCCATTGCTCACTTGTGGAGCCCTTGAGCACTTTGGAGAACCCCCACAAATGACCCTGTTTAAAAAACTAGACCCCTTAACGAATTCCTCTAGGGCTGTGCTGCGTATTTTGACCCACAGTATTTGAATGAATCTGAGCAAAGCAGAAGGAAAAAAGTTAAAGTTGTACTACCTCTAGCTTGGATACAAAATGTGAAACAGACCCTGTTGTATCGCCTCTAGCTTGGATACAAGACGTGATATTGGTGGGCAAGCTGCCACTTGGGATGCATTATGCATTGACACTTGGGGGTCAGGATAACAGCATGCTGACAATAGAGGGCAATGTATAGCTTTATGTCTTTGGTGATGTTAAATTCATTCTCTGTGGCTGATTTTACACAAGTGAGCACTATATCAGCCCGAGAAACTCAAACCTATATCTCGCATGGCAAATATGCGAGTGTGTCTGCCAGTGCAGTGCGCCTTGTAAGAACAATGCATTGCGATGTGTGTATGTGTGTAAAATATATACACATACATACACACATACATATACAAACACACACACACCGCTGTAGGAGCAACTGTAAGAAACAAAATAAATGGTGGGAATATGGCGGCCGCCTGATCTTTCACGCACATAGTATTCATAGGGGAGGTCCTATATTTTCTCGGTCAAGTATTAACGGGAGAGAATACTGCTGGTGAAAACGAAACCACAGAAAGCTTAGGCTTAGTTTTGTCCCAATATACGGCCGTGACAATCACCAGCGATGCTTTTTTTTTTTTTTAGAGGATTAAATCGCATCGCTGCCGCGCACATTAAAAACCACATGTTTTTGTTTAACGCGCAAGTCGGTAGGACTTTCCAATGTTAACATTGCAGCGCATATTTGTCGCCTTGTGATGCGATAAAACGCAGCCTCCATAGGATTACATGGGAGATTTTAAAAAACGCACTGCGCAGAAGGACACAGCAGGCTGCGATTTTCTCTCTCAACATCACATCAGTGAAAACCTTGCTGAAGGGAAGGGAACCGTCGGGAATCATTGGCTGCGAAATCTGCTTTTTTTTTTTTTCAATAACCAACGCATCGGTTAAAAATGGCGCGATTTTACCCGCCGGTTTGAAACCACCCTAGAGAAAAATAGGGCAAAAAGATGGAGAACTGGGAGGTGACCCGCTAATCTCTATGGTGCTGTAAGTTTGGGTAAATCCAATAGGTGGTGCAACACGTCTCTGTAAAACCAACAGAGGGCGCTGCAATGTTACTGTAGAAACCAATGGACAGCATGGCAGGTAGCTATACATAAACTATACAAAATCTGATTGGTTGCTGCTGCCGCCGCCATTTTTTTAAAAGGTACGCTCAGTTCTTTCATAGAGAACAAGAAGGTAGGTTCAGTTTGGGCCTGGGAGAGACTCCAGTGGAGACTGACGGAAAAATGGCTGCTTACAACCTGTGGTCCTTGTTTCGGGTGCGTGTGTCACCATCGATCTAATGTATCTTACTGCATAGATATATATCTAGCTATAAAAATAGATAGTTATATATCAATATAGATATTTCTAAAAATATCTAGCTTTACGTATAAATTTAAACTTCTATAGTTATGGTTTTGTAAGACTGAAAACAGACATACAGAATTTGTATTATTATCAGCATTATTCTTATAATTGCCATTGATGTTATTCCAGGGTCAGGTAATACACTGCATGAGGCTTTGACCAATTTTTACTATTTTAGGTAAAAAGCTGCATTGACTGCACTTCTGCATTTAGTGCGATATGGTAGGACTGCAAGCAAAGCCTGAGACAAGATCTTGGTGCGCCCCATGACAATACATATCAGGTAGGTATCCTGCCCTAGAGGTATGAAGGCACCATACAGCAGCACTCATCTGTAATCCAACCTGCAGGGACATTGTGTGCTGCTGTAATGCCCCAAAGTTACTGTAAGATTCTATTGCTTTACTGGTTTTTGCTTTTTTTGGTGTTTTTTATCTTTCATCCCAGTGCTACAAAGACCGAGGACAGAAAGCTCTGGCACTGAAATACTGTGATGAGGCTTCAGCCATGCCACCTGTTACTAAAGAGGTGAGGACTGTCAGTAGTAACACAATTCAACTGTTATTTCAGCCATTGATTTACTGACCTACTCCACTGCTTACTGTATTGATTCTCTAGAATAGAGCCTCCATAGCCGCCTGTTCCCCATCTTCTATACTAGAAGCTAGAAGTGGTACAACGCAGTACTAGAGTCCCCTTGCCTGTCCTTATCTTATCTTTTATCCAAGCTACAAGGCGTACAACAGGGTACTAGAGCCTCCATTCCCATCTGTATAACCTCTTGTATCCAAGCTAGAAGTGGTACAACAGGATACCAGAGCCTCCTTGCCCACGTTTCATGTTTTGTCACCAGCTGCTTCCTTTGGGTAAGTGAGAATAGTGAGAATTTTGGCCCATGTGAAAGGGGAATTACTGTATGCTAAACTGTTCACTTCATTTTCATTACCTTCTATGACATTTATGGAAATGACACGGCACAGATTATTGTTAGGGGTTCCATCACACTCCCCTTCTGTAGCCGCACCGCCTCCACGCTCCCCTCATGTAAGCCCACTTTCCTAGTGTAACCGTATTGTCACCACACCCCCCTTATGTAACCATACCGTCTTCACACTCCCCGCATGTAACCATACCACGGTTCGAAAAGTGTCATAATAGAGCCTTAAAGGGGTTCTGTCATTAAAAACAAAAAAATATACTGTATACTTACCTATTGCTCCCCAGGGAGCCTGCTTACCTCTTCTTCTTATCCCAAATCTTCTCCTGGAGCCGCTTGTCACTTCGGTCACGTGACCTCCAGCAACCCGATTTTCCTCCATCCGGTCAAAAAGTGTACATTGCGCTACCTTCCGCTTCCTTCACTAGTGACGTATGCGTACATTGCCTTGTCAGGAAGCGCGGAATGAAAGCAGCCGTGCGAGACAATGGCGCGACTGCGCACGTGCGAACCCGGCACACGACTGCGCATGCAGCTATCCTGGAGATAGCTATAGTCTATGGAATATACACGGGCTTTAGCCTTGGCAGTCATCGTCTTTAAAATCTATGTATAGCTACCTCCCATGCTGTCCATTGGTTTCTACAGTAACATTGCAGCGCCCTCTATTGGTTTTACAGAAACGTGCTGCACCTATGCTCCCTTTAATAAATGATCCCCAAATAGGGGACGTATCAGATGCAACACGCTCAGGCAGCACTCCGGGCGCACCCACAATGCTCTGAGGGAGCTGGAAGACCTTTGCATAGCCCCACCCAACGCTTTATCAACCGCGCCCTCCCCCCTCCCCCTCACATCCTCCTCAGTCCTTCCTCTTGCACCGTGCTCACGCATCCTAGGCTTGCAGAGCCTGCAGGACTCGTCACCTCCCTACGCAGGATGGTTAAGCAGACGATGACACTAGAAGCAAGCACTAGTTTGCCTCTGAAGGTGCGTCCGTCGGTCGTTTTGAGAGATCTCTTTTGGTGGACGCATTTCGAGTGGGGACGGACGGAAACTTTTTCCCAAAAAAAGGAAAATTGGCTTCGAGCCCATAGGGCTTTATTGGCTTCCCCTGGGCTGGCATTAGTAGACCCTAGTAAGAATAACTATAGATCAGCATGGTCATCTGAAGAAGTTAAAATGTACAGCAGGCCTTTTTTTTTTCCCGCCATACATAAATAAATTCATCCATCCATCCATAACTATAGATTATATAGAGAAATAAATCTTGCTATTTGTATAGCGATAGATAGATAGATAGAGTGAGTAGATTATAGACATACATTATATCCAGATGATAGATTTTAGATTATTTATATCTGTGTAGATTTTATCATCTATATTAATTATATAATAGATCTATGGATTATCTATCTATCAATCAATAGATCTATTATATAATCAACATACATTATAGAATCTACATATATACATAATACAGCTTTATGTGTTTGTGTATGTATGTAGATATATAAATATATATATATCATCTAAAATCTATCTTTAATCTATATGCACAAGATCTATAATTCAGATATAATCTATATCTATAATCTACATAATTAATAAATAGATTCATTCAGTCATACTCATTCATTCATACATACATACATACATACATACATACACACTGTATGCAAATGAGCCAGGTGTCTGGCAGGCTGATGTCACTGCATTGTGATGTCATCAATTTAGAAGTATAAATACCGGACTTGGCAGCCATGTTAGTCAGTCTCCGCTGCAGCTCGTGGACGGGAGGTGGGGGATCCCCTATCTCCTCCGAGAAGCCACAGAACTGGACCCTTTTTATTTTTAGAAGAGTGCATTTTTAATGCAGCACACAAGGGGGAGACAGCGGCCTACCAAAATCTACTGGGTCATATGACGTGGCTGGCGGTGGGCGGGGAAGCGGTTTTTACTCTATCTTCCGCTGTGCTACAGCGGAAGATAGCGTGACGCACTGCTTCCATTGACTAGAATGGAGGCCGGCCGCGCGTACACCCGCGGCAAATAAAGCATACCGCGGGTGAGGTCAGGTGATTTCATGGTGCGGAATTCCATCGTGGAATTCCGCACCGTGAGCATTGAGCTATATATATTAGGTTCAATAGAACCTAATAGCTGCGGGCAACGCAGCAGATTTACACAGCATAAATCCCTCCGTGGGAATGAGCCCTAACTTTAGCCAGCAGAAGGCGCCATAGTATAAGGCAGAAAAAGAAAAGCCCCATGGCAACCCAAATCCAAAATTGGATTGCAGAGGGTTAAAGAGGCCCTGTCCTTTTTAGAACGACGGGGGTAAAATCATACGTCCTGATCAGCCCCGCCCCTGACACGTTGGCGCTTTGCGATAAATAAGTGGGTTTTGTGTTGCAGTTTGGGTACCCAGTCTCTAAAAGGTTCGCCATCACTGATATAGAGGAAGCCTCGACATGTTGGATACACATGGGAGTGCAGCGCCAAAAACGCATGGAACCGTAGTAAGAGGAAAAACAGTGTGAAAATGGCCTTATAAAGATATATGTTTACATTTAGGCTGGATTCCGATGAGCTTACGCATATTTGCACAGACAAAGAAATAACACGCAACGATTATCTCAGCTAGTGAAATAGACAATTAGTATAATATGCGTTCTTTCCCTATGAGAATGTACGAGAAAATATAGTATGCTGCGTATTTTTTTGTGAGATTGAAATGCACATGGAAAATACGCGCCTGTGAACAAACCCATTGAAATCAATCATTTCTATTTTCTGTGACTTTCATAGGTGCAACTGCCCCAGAACAAATGGAATCCTGTCCCCTTCACCAGCAGTTTACACTCCGTGCCAGTGCGCGGAAGTTTGGAAATTGCTACGGGATGACAGGCGCCGCCCGATCTTCCCTGCAGGTACTGTCACTACATGATAGGGCAGGTATTATCTTTTCCCGAGCGCACAAATAACGGGCGGGAAAAGAAGTGGTAAAAACAAAACCGCAGAAATTCCAAATTGCAAGAGGGCAGTGTTTCGATACACTCTCCTGCTCTGAACAGAGCGGGAATTAAAAAAAAAAAAATCAAACTGCGCATGTCCGTGATGTGAAATTAGTGGGCATGCACAGTGCTATACTTACCACATACGCGGCCTCTGCCGTCTATCTGCCGGCAGAGAGTATTGGTTGCAATTTGTAAAACACCGCAGGAGACCCACAGTGTGTTACGTATACGCCCGTGGACATGAGCCCTAAGGCTGCTTTTACACAGGCGTCTGGTAAAATGCTGCATTTTAAAGCGTTTTCGAACGCCATTTTCAAACGTGCTCAACAGCGTTGTGTAACGCACTCCATCATTACAATGGGTGATGAGGGGCGTTAAAAAGGGCTGAAACAAACTAAAATAGAGAGGCCTTAGAGACAGTCTGTTTGCTCCTTAACCCCTTATTGACCGCCCTATAGTGTTTTTGATCCCTAGGGCCGTAAAAACATGCTCACTCTGAGGATTAAAGCCCTGGGGGCTGTGGACATGACAGCTCCTGGCGGAAGATGATGATTGGTATTTGTTTCGGGGGTGGGGGGAGAAATTTCCGGAATACTCATTGGGTGTCTCGTCTGAAGTTTTTGCATCTATGGTCGGGGAATGGGAGAGCCCAAATCTTATAGTTCCAGTGTATGTACAACCTTCCACGAGAGCGCGGGGACGTTACTAGTCTAAGTAAACGATGCGCATAAATGCCACAAATGTATTAACCCTTAGGGCGCCCACCCACTGGCGATTTTTTTTTTCTTTTTTATTTTTTCTTCCCCTGCGAAATTCGCAGCATTTTTTTCTCTGCAGTGGTCTATGGGACTTGTAATGTTAAAATCGCGATCGCGCAAAATCGCAATTTACCGCGAAATCGCGATCTTGCGCGATCACGATTTTAACATTACAAGTCCCATAGACCCCTGCAGAGAACAAAATGCTGCGAATTTCGCAGGGAAAAAAATCGCCAGTGGGTGGGCGCCCTTAATCGTACTGACCAGCAGATTGTGTGCCTTTAGGAAAAGCATAGGTGTACCGTCAGGTGTCACAATTGCAAACCGGCCCCTGCGGTGAGGGAACTCAGAGGCCCCCACCATATAAAGACTGTGCATGGAGTGCGTTACTCCCTTGCCGCACTGCCTGTTGTGGGAGGGGGTGGAGGGTTGGCCAATGCAGTGTACAGCGCGGAGCTGGTTGATGACATCATCATTCTTCTGCTTCTGGCACCCGTGTGGTCTCCTCACACTACCAGACACCTGTTGTGGGAGGGGTGGAGGGTCGGCCGGCGCGGAGTTGGATGATGACATCATCATCCTGCTCCTGGCGCCTGTGTGGTCCCTTCACACTGCCGGACGCCTGTTGTGGGAGGGGTGGAGTGTCGGCCGACGCGGTGTATGTAGTGGAGCCGGATGATGACATCATCATTCTTCTGCTCCTGGCACCTGTAGAGAGCATTGGTCCTGTTCCGGAGGGCTGGTCCCATGACTGTCATATTCTGACTGCCCTGTGTTTGTCCCCCCCTTCCCCAGGGGTCAATGTATTTCTTGGAAGCCCCTTGAGGACATGGCCATATGAGGCCTGGTGAAGTGTAGTTCTTATTTTCCCATCTCTCGACGCCTGTGATGTATTCCAGCATTAATGCCCGGATACATTGTGTCCTGCGGCGGGCAGATTATCTCCATATCAAACACAACACTTGGTTTTGGAAGTTCTTTTCCCATCCCCGCATTCAGCATCCCATAACTTCTGCATCTTCCCCGGTCAGAGGTATGTGAGGCCTTGCTTTCTACGTAACGAGCTTTTTGCCCCATTTTGGGTCCATACTTTTGATCACTTAGTATTTTGCCTCCATTTATTAGAGGTTTGTCTTTCTCCAGTTTTTCTGTGTTTGATAGTGTATTCAGTGTATTGTACAGGCCATTACGGATATGGTGATACCAAATATGGGGGTCTTCACCCCCCCCCATATGAAATAGAGGAAAATGCACAGAAAACTTGAATATCTATATCTCTCTCTATAGGGGCCACAACAGCCATGATTATACAAGAGGCTTCTGTACCGCAATGCCTCATCAGTTACAGTAGTGATCATAGGTAATGGCAAGCAGGGACACCTGTTGTCATGGCAACCAATCGGCCCGCCACGATTACAAGGGCCAGACGACATAACATAGGGAGCATGCTCCCTCGGGGAATCCTCTACTTGCTGCCATCTCAACAGAATGTAGGAGTTTAATAGTAGGGATCGCTATCCTTATGTACCCTGCTGTAGCAGTGGGAAGCCCGCTATCGGATGGTGTGAGCTCAGCTTCTGATCCCACGCCATCCACATTATGTACGTTTGTGTCCTGTTGTGGCAAGTACCACACAGCCAGGACAGACGTACATCCGGTGGCATTAAGGGTTTAACCCCTTAAGAGATAACTTATGTCCTGGGTGGCTGGTACTTGCTGTAAACTCGTGGGAGCAGAATCTGAGATTGTACTATCCCACAGTGGGAGCTGGCTGGGACTGACAGCAATCTATGCTGATCGTGGCATGTAAAGGGTTCACAGAGGGAGCTGGCTGGGACTGACAGCAATCTATGCTGACCGCGGCATGTAAAGTGGTCACAGAGGGAGCTGGCTGGGGCTGACAGCAATCTATGCTGACCGCGGCATGTAAAGGGTTCACAGAGGGAGCTGGCTGGGACTGACAGCAATCTATGCTGACCGTGGCATGTAAAGGGTTCACAGTGGGAGCTGGCTGGGGCTCACAGCAATCTATGCTGACCGTGGCATGTAAAGGGTTTATAGAGGGAGCTGGTTGGGACTGACAGCAATCTATGCTGACCGTGACATGTAAAGGGTTCGCAGAGGGAGCTGGCTGGGACTGACAGCAATCTATGCTGACTGGGCATGTAAAAGGTTTACAGAGGGAGCTGGCTGGGACTGACAGCCATCTATGCTGACCGCGGCATGTGGAGGGAGCACAGAGGGAGCTGGCTGGGACTGACAGCAATCTACGCTGATCGCGACATGTAAAGGGTTTACAGAGGGAGCTGGCTGGGACTGACAGCCATCTTTGCTGACCGCGGCATGTAAAGGGTTCACAGTGGGAGCTGGCTGGGATTGAAAGTAATAAATGCTGACCACGGCATGTAAAGGGTTTACAGAGGGAGCTGGCTGGGGCTGACAGCAATCTATGCTGACCGTGGCATGTAAAAGGTTTACAGAGGGAGCTGGCTTGGGCTGACAGCAATCTATGCTGACCGTGACATGTAAAGGGTTCACAGAGGGAGCTGGCTGGGGCTGACAGCAATCTATGCTGACCGTGGCATGTAAAAGGTTTATAGAGGGAGCTGGCTGGGGCTGACAGCAATCTATGCTGACCGCGGCATATAAAGGGAGCACAGTGGGAGCTGGCTTGGGCTGACAGCAATCTATGCTGACCGTGGAATGTAAAGGGTTCATAGTGGGAGCTGGTTGGGACTGACAGCAATCTATGCTGACCGTGGAATGTAAAGGGTACAATGGTGTCGCATCTGTAAGAAGTCCCCGCGCTGCACGCAGATGGCGCAGAGCGGTGAAGTTGGGGCCGCGCCATGTCCGCTAGGTGCTGTTATTCACCCGCCCCTCCAGCCTCCTGTGCGGCAGCAGCCATGCATGAAGACTCGGCCTGCGCTGTGCAGCTGCTTCTGTTGTGCGCATAAACCTCTCCATTTATGACCCCACTAGTCCCAGCGAAGACTAGAGAGCCCTCCCCATTACCCACAATGCCCCAGCGGAGACTATGGCCCGCCCATTACCCACAATGCCCTGGTTAAAGCAGCTGTAAACACTAATGCCCACTAGAGATATGATAGCCTCACCTGCTGGATGTGCAGCTCTGCCTGCAGGAACTGAAGCCCGGCCACCGCACCCACCCCAAAAGACATGAAGTTCAGAACTGCTGCGTTAAAAAACTAGACCCCTTAACGAATTCTTCTAGGGCTGTGCTGCGTATTTTGACCCACAGTATTTGAATGAATCTGAGCAAAGCAAAAGGAAAAAATTACAATTTTAATTTTTTGGGCAATTGTGTCATTTTAAAAGCATTTTTTTGTACAGTGTACATAGGAATGAAGACTTTCACTCCAAAATGGATCCCCGTTTGTCCCGTGTTCAGAAACCTACCCATTGTGGCCCTAATATTATGACCGTATGCACAACAGGGCCCAAACCGAAAGGCGCATCAAACGTCAACTGTGTCTTAACATTTACGTAATCGCCATTATCCATCGGATAACAGCGATCACATGACCGGGGACCGCTCACTGCGGCCCTCAGTCACTGCTCCAGGCTCTCGGCTACCTTTAGTAGCCAGGAGTAAGGAGACTTTAAATTTACCAGGCCCTCTGCAGCTTCTGCGCTTGCGTCCACCATCTTGCTGATGGGCACATGCGTTCACATGGACCATGCTCCATTTTCGTGCGGGAGAGCAAAATCGGAATTTACTCACCTGCTCCGGATCTTCCCTTCGCCGCGGCTGGCTGTATAACATATCCAGTCGTGTAACGATCACAATAAAGCTGCGCTGCGAACACACAGGATAGATGATGTATACTCACTTAGGAGAGGGGAGTGTCAGCCTCCCCCCTCAGGAGTCCGAGATGGCTCTAAACAATTGTTAACTCCGAAGACTACCTCCACCAGAATCGAAAGTTGCTTCCTCACGATCCAATATCAGGAAATAGTTTTTATTATTAAACAAACACAAATAGGTCCCTTTTTGAGGGGACCCGGCATATACATACAACGCGTTTCGGCTGTTGGAAGCCTTTTTCAAGTATATCCTGCCACTCATAGATAGCTAACTTAAATATAAAACTACTAGACATACAATTCAATCACCTGGAAGAGCCACGTTGTATCGGGCGAAGTATACATCCTGGCGTGCGTCCCTGCATTGCCACCGGCTCACGCGTCATAATAACGCTGCTGGAGGACCTGTGATGATGCCGAAAAGTGGGCGGAGCAAGCGGTCACATGACTGGCAATGTCATGTGACACCGCAGATGGAATTGACCGTGAGGAGGTCACGTGACTGGCACTGTCATGTGACCGGCACAGACATGTCACATTACGTATGGGGTTCACAGCGGGAGAGGTGGGCTAGCCGTCACCTATTATCCCGGCTGACATGTAAAGCTCCTTCCCATGTAATAACATGATAGGCATCCTATAATGTGATACACCATGACATATCAAAAAAGGCCCATTATATAAATATATATATATATATTATATAAATATATAAATTATATAAGTGATTTTTTTTTAAATGGAGCATGAAAAAATCTGGACCATGCTCCATTTTCGTGCGGGAGACCAAAATCGGAATTCACCTGCTCCGGATCTTCCCTTCGCCGCGGCTGGCTGTATAACATATCCAGTCGTGTGAGACCGGCCTTCAGTAGATCACTACCTTTTTATCACGTGACCAGGGACAGCTCAACGAGACCACCGATCACTGCTCCAGGCTGTCGGTGACCTTTGGTAGCCGGGAGCACAGAGATTTAAAATTTACCGGGCTCCCCAGCTGCTGCGCATGTGTCTGGCATTTTAAGGCAGGTTCATGCGCAGAAGCCGGAGAAGGTCCACGGAGGAGGATCACATTGAGGTTCAAATACGGAGGCCTCCGGTAAGAAGTTTCATCTCCTCTCACCGATCTAAGAGGGGAGATTAAACTTCAACTTTTTCTTAACTTTTACATGATCGCCGCTATCCAACCGAGGATAAGGATCCCGGGGGACATCGCCGGAGGCCTATAGAAATATTTTCACCTTCCTTTACGGATTGGATTCGTTACGGAATGGATATCCATTGGCTAACGGCAATCACGTGACTGGGGACCATGTACTGCGGCCCACCATGAAATCTCCAGGCTCTCGGCTATGTTTGGTAGCCAGGAGCAGGGATATCTTAAATTACTCAGGCAAACTGCGGCTCTTTCATCGGCCAACGTTGACGACGGGCGCGTGCGCAGAAGCCGAGGTGAGGTCCAAGGGTAAATCCGGGGGCCTTAGGTATGTAATTACATCTCCCCTTACGAATATGAGCGAAGATTACATTTTACCATTTTTTAACTTTCTGTTTACTTTTAAGGGTGACTGGTGGTCGCGCCAACAGCAGGGAGCTGTCATGTCAACAGCCCCCAGGGCTTTAATCCCCAGAGCAAGTGTCTTTTTACGGCCCTGGAGATTAAAGCCCGCTTAGGCAGGAAGTCACTAAGGGGTTAAGGAGCAAACAGACTTCGTCACTAGGGCCGCTCTCACACAGACAGTTTTTACAGCGTTTAGCTCGGCGTTTGAAAAGCCACGGTAAACACTGTAAAACACCTCCATTGATTTCAGTGGAGCTTCTCAGTGATGTGGATTTATTTTGGGGTCTACGGCGTAATCAATAGGAATGTTTGTACCCTTTCAGATTTATGTTCAGAGATTGTGCGCACAATGTAAGAGATCACACGGAGACAAGACTGTCAGTGTAGAAAGTCTTCCTGACTGTTTATTAGTAGGCGTATAGCATCTTATATAGCATGATGAGTTAATTGCTCTTTATGGGCAGCAGGAAGCAATACGTGGTTGGGAATCAAAGCATGGGATTGGGTGGTCCAAATATGGTCTTTTTCCATACGGTCCTGCGTGAGTTGCTGTAGTCATGGACGTCCGACATCACGTGGTTTCAGGTACAAAATCAGCGCCATCTCTCCGAGTTTGATGGAGAGGGCAGGGGCGAGAATGAGCAATGTGTCGTCAAATGACACCTGAGGGTTATGTGCAGGTAAAATGTGTCCTGAGGTTATGAGCGTGTGTTTCTCTAATGCTGCATATTCTGATGACGGTTAGCAGTAATGAAACTGTCTGTTTTACTAACTGTCCCTACACTACCCCGCAGCCCTCAACGGTTGACGCTCCTCGACCTCCCAGATCGAGGCAGGCCCATCGAGCAAGCTAAGGCAAGCTCTCCGGGTCTACCACAGGGTTTTTCACAGCCCTTGCGACTGGACCACAGCTAGCCTGAGTCCCCTGTATTAGTTTAGTCGCTCTTCTTTGAACCCCCTCCAATACTGTAACATCTTTCCTGAGCACCGGTGATGAAATAAGAACATCTAAAATCTATTTGGTATCTTCGTGTCCATAACAATTTGAACTCTCAAAAAATCAGCATCATTTATGTTGTCAGAAAAAAAGCCAAAATGTCAGAATTGTACTTTTTGGGTCATTCAATTCCCCCCCCAAAAAAAAATATCGTAAAAAACGATGAAAAAGTGGCATGTAGTCCAAAATGATACCAAGAGAAACCATAGGTTGTCCTGCAAAGTTTTGAGATGGCAGCAAGTAAAGGATTCCCCGAGGGAGCATGCTCCCTATGTTATGTCGTCTGGCGCTTGTAATCATGGCGGGCCGATGGGTTGCCATGACAACAGGTGTCCCTGCTTGCCATTACCTATGATCACTACTGTAACTGATGAGGCATTACCGTACGTGTACGTATGTATATATATTTATTATATATGATTGTTCTGACCAGGTTGGGGGAGTAGTGGTCAATGTAAGTGGGTGGAGCGGATCTAGGGATCAGTAATACTGGTGTGATGTGACTGTTAACCTGCTGATTTTTCATCATTTCCTGCAGATCTGACGTCCTTGAGAATGGGAAGGCTGTCCGACAGTGAAGAGACCCTCAACGTTCAGCAATCTTGAAACCCTTCGTTTTATGGACTGCTTTTTGCCTGTGACTCACCTTTTTTTTTTTTTATAAGCTTTTTCTTTCAAAGAATTATGACGGAGGATCCTGAAAAACTGCGCAATATTTTACACCGATTGAGTAAACAGAAAAGATACCCAAACACAGCGGCCTTGTTTAGCCCATGTAAAGGACGCCATCAGCCAACAAATGAGCATTTCCTCGTTAGTCCGCTCATCGCTGCCATGTTCACACGAGGTAATGAGCGGGCACCAGTCAGTGGCCACGAACCTTCGGCCACTGCAGATATTGGCGCGGACTTCCCTTTTACAGGAACCCGTGGCCAGCTGTTAGCCCAGTAAACCAATCCTACGGGTACAATGGTGTCGCATCTGTAAGAAGTCCCCGCGCCGCACGCAAATGGCGCAGAGCGGTGCAGTTGGGGCCGCGCCGTCTCCGCTAGGTGCTGTTATACACCCGCCCCTCCAGCCTCCTGTGCGACGACAGCCATGCATGAAGACTTGGCCTGCGCTGTGCAGCTGCTTCTGTTGTGCACATAAACCTCTCCATTTATGACCCCACCAGTCCCAGCGAAGACTAGAGAGCCCCCCCCCCCCCAATTACCCACAATGCCCCAGCGGAGACTATGGCCCCGCCCATTACCCACAATGCCCTGGTTAAAGCAGCTGTAAACACTAATGCCCACTAGAGATATGATAGCCTCACCTGCTGGATGTGCAGCTCTGCCTGCAGGAACTGAAGCCCGGCCACCGCACCCACCCCAGAAGACATGGAGTTCAGAACTGCTGCGTCCTCCCCAGAGCTGCCGCTCACTAGCCCTGCTCCCCGCTCACTGATTGGATGGTGCATCTGGAGTGTAGTGGCTGCTGGGAGATCCTACCACTAGCCAATACATTCTATCCAGCAGATCAGTGAAGTGGCTAGAGTGGAGCTACTGAAGAGAGGAGCATTTTAGCATTCCCTAAAATAACGTAAACTGCGTTTTATGTCCGACGGCGGGGGTAATTACAGAGGCTGGTTGGGATGGGCACATGGGGCAAGAAAACCAGGTTTCCCCCCTCCTCTAATGCTTTTTGGGGTATTTCTTGACCTCAGCGACGGGTATGGGTTGTAAAAAGTGTCGCTCTGTGAAGCTGGCCATTCAGGAACTAGGAAAGCTGGGTGACAGAACATGTTGGTAACCTGATGACCATCATGGAGCTCCCTACCACTGACACGAACAGAGCCTCGCTCGGTAGTCGTCACCCCACTTGCCTCGGCTCCTGAAAACAAAGTGGTGTAGACATGTAATGATGTTGTGCAGAAGACTAGGAAAGCTGGAGGCAAGTTGTGGTGGCGGCCATATTCAGTTCACTTAGATACAAAAATATCGGATTAGTCATCTTAGTGACTTGGCGGAAGATGATGATTGGGATTTGTTCCCGCCAGGAACTTTTGTTCTAAAAGGAACAATCCCGTGGCCCCTTCAGCAGCACTCTGCGCTCTCACACTAACCTGCTATAGTGTGAGTGCAGAGGGCTGCTGAAGGGGCAGCTTTAAAATCCGCCCCACAGGTCAATTTAAACTGTAGATTGTTTTTCCGCATTATATGGATGAGATTTCTTTAAACGTGTGACTACTCCATTCACTTCTGTGGAGCTGACGGAGATGGTCAAGCACTGAGCTCCCATGAACGGCGGAGTCGTAGTCATGCAATGAGACTAGTGCTACGCGACCAAGATTGCTGTATAGCCCTGCGACCTCACACTCTCGGGCCGGCTTCACACCACCGGTTTCCTATTGTTCAATCCACAGTCGTCGTCCACACGGAGGATCCGCAGCAAATCACACGCATTGAAAGATACATACTACTGCTACTTCCTTCACTATCGCGGTCATCCGCATTACAGATTCTGCAGGAACGCAGGGTCACCGTCTGGGTTAACGGCCAGATTCCGCTGTGGTATCCGCGCATTCGGAATGTGAAGCGGTCGTGTGCAACCGGCCTTACTGAAGACAATGGAGTTGCGATACAACTCACAAGTAGCTGCGACCAATATATTGCAAAAATCCAACCTCGTAGAGGTTTATGCAATCTATAGGTTGTGGGAACTTGCGCGACCCCATTGATATATTTGAGAATGCAAGTTCACAGGGCTGCACAGCGATCTTTGGTCACATGACCCATGTCATGGCGAAAGACTCCATAGAGCTCCAGCCTTAGGCCTCATGTCCACGGGGAAAATATGATTTAGGATCCGCAGCGGATTACCTGCACGCGGATCCGTACCCCATAGGGATGCATTGACCACCCGCGGGTAGATAAATACCCGCGGATGGTCAATAAAAGGGATTTAAAAAAAAAAGGAGCATGAAAAAATCTGGACCATGCTCCATTTTCGTGCGGGTCTCCCGCGGGGACGGCTCCCGCGGGCTTCTATTGAAGCCTATGGAAGCCGTCCGGATCCGCGGGAGACCTAAAATAGGAATTTAAAAGCATTTACTCACCCGCAGCGGGCCTGGAAGGTCTTCTCTTCCTCACGGCCGCATCTCCCTTGCTTCGCCTCGGCGGATGTGCCCGGCGCATGCGCGCGGCACGTCGACGACGTGCCGCCGGCATGACGAATTCATCCGCCGGCCGAAAAAGAAGATCCGGCCGCGACGCAGAGAAGAAACGGAGCGGATGGGAGGTGAGTTTATTCTCATTTATTCTGATTTTCAGCGCTCATGTCCGCGGGGCAGGAGGGACCCGCTACGGATTCTACATGTAGAATCCGTAGCGGGCCCGATTTTCCCCGTGGACATGAGGCCTTAGGGCTCATATCCACGACTGTGTTCTCACCGCAGAGACGCAGCGTTTTACGCATACCACCGTGGGCTCTTCGGCCAGATTCACACAGATGTATTTGCGCAGCATATTACGCATGAAAAATATACATGCTAAATACACGTCAGTAGAACCCGCTGATTGCAGCGAGTTCCTTCACATAAGTGTATTTTGCATGCGCATTTTGTTAAAAAAAAAAAGCAGTCCCCTTTATTTTCTCGTGCATTTCTGCAGGGGCAGAACATGTATTATTCTAATTACACTAATTGCCCATTTCAATAAATGGCGGCATGGTTGCGTGTTTTTTTGCGCTTGCAAATGTGCTTGATTCGTGCTAACAAAAGTACAGTAAGGGCCGCTTCACACAAACATATTTGTTTCAATGGATGCCTTCAGAATTCTCTTTACTCACACATTTCGCATGCGTGCAAAACCTCACCATGCTCTATTTTTGTGCACATTTGCGCACCAAGGGTCCCTGTACAAGTCTATGGGAAGTGTGCACGTAACCGATTCCTATCTCCAAAAAAAGTTATAATAAACAGCGATAAAAAAGTCTTATAAACTCCAAAATGGTACAAATAAAAACTACAGGACATCACGCAAAAACACGAGCCGTCGCACAAGTATCATGCGATACTTCCGCCATGTATCACATGGACATGAGGCCTAAATCTAAGTGCTTGGTTGTTAGCAGCCGCAGCTGCGCTGCACCTCTTGCTCATCAGTTTTTTTTCCTGCTTTTGGAAACTGCTGTAGGAAAGGGCGTGCACCAGTACTGGAGGTACTGCAATACCAGGTCAATGTGCGGAGTGGACAGAGCAAGCACTTTTTCCAGCTCTCTGTTCTAAAAATCCATTTAATATATGATCCCCAGATAGGGGACGTATCAGATGCAACACGCTCAGCCAGCACTCCGGGCACACCCACAATGCACTGAGGGAGCCGGAAGACCTTTGCATAGCCCCGCCCAATGCCTTCTCAACCGTGGTGAGCCGTCCCCGCGGGAGACCCGCGCCTGAATGCAGCATGTCCGGATTTTTTCCTGCACGCGGGACCCGCGCCTGCAGGGAAAAATGACATCCGCAGGTATTTTACTACCTGCGGGTGTCTAATGCATCCATATCCATTGCATAGCGCCGATCGCAATGCCGGGGGTGGGGGGGTCCGAACAGCCCGGGATGACAGCTCTGTTCTGCATTAAAAATGCACTCTGCTAAAAATAAAAAGGGTCCAGTTCTGTGGCTTCTCGGAGGAGATAGGGGTTCCCCCACCTCCCGTCTCCGAGCTGCAGCGGAGACTGACTAACATGGCTGCCAAGTCAGGTATTTATACTTCTAAATTGATGACATCACAATGCAGTGACATCAGCCTGCCAGACACCTGGCTCATTTGCATACAGTGTGTATGTATGTATGTATGTATGTATGTATGTATGAATGAATGAGTATGAATGAATGAATCTATCTATTTATTTATTAATTATGTAGATATAGATTATATAGATTTTGTGCATATAGATTAAAGATAGATTTTAGATTATATATATATATATATATATATATATATTTATATATCTACATACATACACAAACACATAAAGCTGTATTATGTATATATGTAGATTCTATAATGGATGTTGATTATATAATAGATCTATTGATTGATAGATAGATAATAGATCTATGGATTATCTAATTAATATAGATGATAGAATCTACACAGATATAAATAATCTAAAATCTATCATCTGGATATAATGTATGTCTATAATCTACTCACTCTATCTATCTATCTATCGCTATACAAATAGCAAGATTTATTTCTCTATATAATCTATAGTTATGGATGGATGGATGAATTTATTTATGTATGGCAGGAAAAAAAAAAAGGCCTGCTGTACATTTTAACTTCTTCAGATGACCATGCTGATCTATTCTTATTCTTACTAGGGTCTACTAATGCCAGCCCAGGGGAAGCCAATAAAGCCCTATGGGGTCGAAGCCAATTTTCCTTTTTTTGGGAGAAAGTTTCCGTCCGTCCCCACTCGAAATGCGTCCACCAAAAGAGATCTCTCAAAACGACCGACGGACGCACCTTCAGAGGCAAACTAGTGCTTGCTTCTAGTGTCATCGTCTGCTTAACCATCCTGCGTAGGGAGGTGACGAGTCCTGCAGGCTCTGCAAGCCTAGGATGCGTGAGCACGGTGCAAGAGGAAGGACTGAGGAGGATGTGAGGGGGAGGGGGGAGGGCGCAGTTGAGAAAGTGTTAGGTGGGGCTATGCAAAGGTCTTCCAGCTCCCTCAGAGCATTGTGGGTGCGCCTGGAGTGCTGCCTGAGCGTGTTGCATCTGATACGTCCCCTATCTGGGGATCATTTATTAAAGGGAGCATAGGTGCAGCACGTTTCTGTAAAACCAATAGAGGGCGCTGCAATGTTACTGTAGAAACCAATGGACAGCATGGGAGGTAGCTATACATAGATTTTAAAGACGACGACTGCCAAGGCTAAAGCCCGTGTATATTCCATAGACTATAGCTATCTCCAGGATAGCTGCATGCGCAGTCGTGTGCCGGGTTCGCACGTGCGCAGTCACGCCATTGTCTCGCACGGCTGCTTTCATTCCGCACTTCCTGACAAGGCAATGTACGCATACGTCACTAGTGAAGGAAGCGGAAGGTAGCGCAATGCACGCTTTTTGACCGGATGGAGGAAAATCGGGTTGCTGGAGGTCACGTGACCGAAGTGACAAGCGGCTCCAGGAGAAGATTTGGGATAAGAAGAAGAGGTAAGCAGGCTGCCTGGGGAGCAATAGGTAAGGAGCTCCCTACCACTGACACGAACAGAGCCTCGCTCGGTAGTCGTCACCCCACTTGCCTCGGCTCCCGAAAACAAAGTGGTGTAGACATGTAATGGTGTTGTGCAGAAGACTAGGAAAGCTGGAGGCAAGTTGTGGCAAGTTTGGCCTGGTCATTAAGGCGCAAACAGGCTTTCATTTTTTTGGCAATTGTGTCAATTTAAAAACTGGGTTTTTTGGACAGTGTACATAGGAATGAAGACATTCACCCCAAAATGGATACCCCCGCTGTCCCGTGTTCAGAAACATACCCATTGTGGCCCTAATCTACTTAAAGGACACATGGCTAGGCCTATAATGGAAGGAGCACCCATTGGATTTCAGGGTACAACGGAATAAATTCCAGTCCCCATTGCCCACTTGTAGAGACATTGGGCGGCCAAAACGAAAAAGAACCCTCACAAATGACCCTATTTTGAAAACTAGACCCCTTAACAAATTCATCTAGGGGTGTACTGCGTATTTTGACCCCACAGTATTTGACTGAATCTAAGCAAAGCAGAAGGAAAAAATTACGATTTTCATTTGTTTGGCAATTTTGTCAATTTAAAAACTGTTTTTTTTTACAGCACACAGGAATGAAGACTTTCACCCCAAAATGGATCCCCCCATTTGTCCCGTGTTCAGAAACATACCCATTGTGGCCCCAATCTACTTACAGGACACATGGCTAGGCCTATAATGGAGGGAATGCCCGCTGGATTTCTGGGCAGAACTGAATAATTTCCAGGCCCCATTGCCCACTTATACAGAAAAAAAAACTGACATCCTAAAAATAATCCCCCCCCCGCCATCCCCATTTTTTTGGCATTCCCTAAATATTAGATAAAGGTAATAATATAAACTGCGTTTTATGTCCGAAGACGGGTAATTACGGAGGCTCCTTGGGATGGGCACATGGGGCAAGAAAACCGGGTATCCCCCCTCCTCTCATGTATTTTGGGGGGGATTTCGTAACCTCAGCAGTGGGTATGGGGTGTAAAAAGTGGCGCTCTGTGAGGCTTTGTAATTTTGCTGCGGTGCGGCGGTCTCACAGACAAGGCGCACAACAAGCTGCTCCTGGAACTGCAGGAAGGCGAGCGTTCCCGGGGCTTCTTGTAAATTACGGATTACAGGTAGCGGTCTGAATAACGCCGGGCTTACGTAGCCGTAGGCGGAATCTGCTTGCGGAGGGCCGCAGCGAATTCCAGCTGTGAGCCCGGCTGTGACCCTGTGTACGGCCGCGTAATGTTCTACGCATAACTGCCTACTGGGGTTAGAAACGCTCTTTTCTCCTTAGGGAGAGCAACTATATACTATAAACTAAGTGAGGAGACTCAAATGGCCACGCACGCTCCTCTGGGTAATATGCAAATAAGGGAGATGGAATAAATCCTCCACAGTGCCACCTATTGAAAGGCAGCATTCCTTCGAGTCAAAGTGGGACTTTTTATACAAGTCTTCTTACAATGACTGGGAATCAAAAGCAAAGCCAGACTCCATGTACATACAGCTGTTTCCGGGTTATTGCCCATCATCAGTGTACAGTAGGAGTCTGGCTTTTGCTAGTGAGAGGCCTGGGACAGGGGTCAGAAACGCTCTTTTCTCCTTAGGGAGAGCAACTATATACTATAAACTAAGTGAGGAGACTCAAATGGCCACGCACGCTCCTCTGGGCATAACTGCCTACTCACACAGGCAGTTTTTTGTTTATATTTCCCGTGCCGTCGCTTAGAGATGACCCGGGTACCCGCAGCCCGTACACAATGTGTTTACATATGGGCTGCGGGTATATCCGTGGTCATAGAGCACAATGGGCTCTAGGTCGCGGATATCCGTGGTAAAATATAGCATGCCGTGTTCTGTTTCTGCGAGTGGATTACGTAATTCCGACCCGCTAATTGGGGGGAATTGTGTAATCCAATGCATGCGATTGATCCGTGGATTACCGTTGATCAAGCGCATGCAGAACCCGTAATTCCTCTCCGGTCATGTGTGACCGGCCTAATGTTAGTTCGCTACTTTATCATGTGACCGGGGACCGCTCAACGAGGCCCCCGGTCACTGCTCCAAGCACTCAGCAACCATTGGTCGCTGGGAGCAAGGAGATTTAAAATTTCCTGGGCTCCCCGGCTCCTGCGAATGTGTCCGGCATTTTGCCGGCGGGCGCATACCCAGGAGCTGGCAGGATCCATGGAGGATAATCGCATCTGGATTCAAATGCGGAAGCCTCCGAGAAGATGTTTCATCTCCTCTCACCGATCGCATCGGTGAGGGGAGATGAAACTGCCACTTTTTAAAGAACTTTTACGTGATCGCCATTATGCATTGGATAACGGCGATCACGTGACCAGTAACCGCATACCGCGGCTCCCCGTGACATCTCCAGGCTCTTGGCTACCTTTGGTAGCCAGCAGCAGGGAGATGTTACATTTCTTAGGCAATCTTTCACTTTTGCGCATGCGTCCGCCATCATGCTGACGGGCGCATGCGCAGAAGCTGGGGTAAGGTCCACGGATCAACATCCCACCAGGGAACAAATCCGGGACCTTGGGTACGTAATTTCATCCCCCTTACGGATACGATCCGTAAGGGGAGATGAAACTTTAACTTTTTAAACTTTTAACTTTTTTTTTTTTTTTACTTTTTAACTTTATATGATCACCGTTATCCGATGCATAACGGTGATCATATGACTGGAAACCGCATACAGCGGTCCCCAGTCATATCTCCCTGCACTCGGCTATCTGTGACAGCCGGGTGCAGGGAGATTTTGAATTTGCTGGGCTCGCCGGCTTCTGCGCATGCGCGCCACATTATTTAGATCCCACATTTTCAGGAATTAATGCAATTTAGATTAAAAAAAAAAAAAAGTGTTCGGGTAATGTGCTATTCTAAAATTTTTCCCCCAAAATCATTTTCATGTGCACTGACACCCCAAAATGGATACCCCTGTTTGTATTGTTTTCAGAAATGTACCCATTGTGGCCCTAATGTTCTGTTAGTATGCACAAATGGTACCCAAAATGTAATCAGTACTATGTGGCTTTCTGAACAGACTGTTATGATCGTGTGGGCAGATTTAGCAGACTGCCAACACCATCGTGACCAAAGGACTAGTAGTCTAGTAGTATACATGCACACAGGAAATTCACATGGAATCCATGCCACTGACCCTGTGCTAAAAGGGGGGGGGGTCGACAGTGGCCCAACCTAAGCGTAGACATCGCCCAAATAAGAGGGCGGCCCAGCGGTCTTCGGAACTGGGCAATAGCTGATCTTAGGAGCCACAGAACAGGACACACGCATGGCATATAACAGAGACAGAACAGAATACACAGAGATAGAAAACACTGCATACAGAAGCCAAAAATGCAACCACTACTAACAGATAGGCTGATTATAAAGAACAAGTATTACTTGACATTTTAGACAAAACGTGAAGCTAGCGGGCGAACTTCTAAGCTCCTGGTTATACCGCTATTCCCTACCCTAACCATGAGTCCAGGAGACCCGGACAACGCTCACACAGGAGATCTCTAATAAATCTCTAAACCGCTATAAGCTACATACTGTCCCTGCTTTTCTTCACCACAACTTTAATAGATCCAGACATCTCATTTGGACAATTGGTATGTTTTTCCGAAGCTTTGTTAGCTGTGTGCTAATTTGGTACAGTATTGTGATGGCACCTGTACGTTTGCAAGAAAATAAATAAAAGCTATTAGTGTATCCAAAAATGCCAAATAAAAAATAAAAATTCAAAAATTTTTTGTAATCTGTTATCCGGCCTATAAGATGAAATTTTAACACAGCAAATTATTGTCCAAATTCGACGTACGTGTACACACGCGTACGTACATACACACGCGTACGTACATACATACACGTACGTACGTACGTACACGTACATACATACACGGGAGTACGTACATGCACGGACGTACATACATAAACGCACGTACGTACATACATGTACATACGTACATACATACACGCACGTACATACATACATACATACACGCACGTAGGTACATACATACACGCACGTACGTACATACATACATACACGCACGTACGTACATACATACATACACGCACGTACATACATACATACATACACACATGCACGCACGTACACACACGCACATACATACACACACGCAGCTGATGACGAGTGCGAACCGCTGCCACTTCAGTCTATGCCAGATGCAGCACCGTACATTTCCGGCTGTACACGCCTGCATAGGATTGCATTTTAATACGCAATCCTATGCAGAAGGCCGTGGTTTATCTACGCGAAATCATGCGCAGAAAACAAACAGCGCCATGCTCTAATTCTGTGCGGGGTTCGCAGAGCCCCGGACATAAACGTCACTCGCTGGCTGCCGGCTCTGCGCATGCGCCGTCTGCTGGCACATGAGTCAGAGCTGCGGGAGCGGGCGAGTTCCGCACTGCTCTCTGCAGGCGCTCAGGTCGGGTCCCGTTGCGAGCAGCTGGATGCGACACGGCCGTCTGCAGGCGGCCTTAGGCCTCATGTCCACTAGAAAAATACAATCCGCGTAGAATCAGGCGTCACGCGCTCGATTGCCCATGCGCGCTGAGGCGTCATGCGGGACTCCGAAACCGGAAGTATTGGGGTCTCTTGGGGCAGCCGTGACGGGCTCCGCCCCGGAATTCCATGGCAGAGCCTGTCACAGCCATGTGCAGCCGGCTTTACAGCGTGGGTAATCAGGAGTTTGAAAACATAAATAAGGTAAAACAAAAAAACAAATTCAAATCACGTTTTATTATTTATTAAAAATGTGGATTTTACACCAAGTGTCATTCCCTGATAAACCAAAGGCCACTGTGTTTGGGTATCTTTTCTGTTTACTCAATCGGTGTAAAATATTGCGCAGTTTTTCAGGATCCTCCGTCATAATTCTTTGAAAGAAAAAGCTTATAAAAAAAAAGGTGAGTCACAGGCAAAAAGCAGTCCAACAGCCCTAAACAATATTGTTAAAGGGGCGTTCGAGGCTATCGCTCTTCATGACTGCGAAAGCTTCTTCCCAGGAGCGTGGGCGCAATACACTCGGCGGCACGAAGCGCAATTGTGCCTCGAGGAGAGCGATCCCTTGGCCGGCTTTACCGATACCACGCTACACAGCAGATGAAAGATATGTTTTTTTTCAGACAGCATTCGCTAGTTGTTACCATGTACGTCAGGCGCAAACAGAGCTGTAAGTCACGGATGAGAATAACGGAGGAAAAGATTCCTGAAAGTCGCCCAAAGAAAATATGGCGGAGCGAGAAAACCAAACTAAAACGACGCAGACAGTTCTCAGCGAGGCACAGGATTTACTGAATGTAAAACTATTTGTCTGCAATACAACCCCCCCCCATATGAAATAGAGGAAAATGCACAGAAAAGTTGAATATCTATATATCTCTCTATAGGGGCCACAACAGCCATGATTATACAAGAGGCTTCTGTACCGCAATGCCTCATCAGTTACAGTAGTGATCATAGGTAATGGCAAGCAGGGACACCTGTTGTCATGGCAACTAATCGGCCCGCCACGATTACAAGGGCCAGACGACATAACATAGGGAGCACGCTCCCTCGGGGAATCCTCTACTTGGTTACATCTCAACAGAATGTAGGAGTTTAATAGTAGGGATCACTATCCTTATGTACCCCGCTGTAGCAGTGGGAAGCCCGCTATCGGATGGTGTGAGCTCAGCTTCTGATCCCACGCCATCCACATGATGTACGGCCTATAATGGAGGGAACACCCGTTGGATTTCAGTGCACAACTGAATAAATTCCAGGCCCCATTGCCCACTTGTGCGGAAAAAAAAATTGACTTTCTAAAAATAATCCCCCTCTACAACCCCCCTCCCCCCTGCCATCCCCAATTTTTAGCATTCCCTAAATCTTAGATAAAAGTAATAATATAAACTGCGTTTTATGTCCGACGGCGGGGTAATTACAGAGGCTGGTTGAGATGGGCACATGGGGCAAGAAAATCAGGTATCCGCCCTCCTCTCATGCTTTTTTGGGGGTATTTCTTGACCTCAGCGGCGGGTATGGGGTGTAAAAAGTGGCGCTCTGTGAGGCTTCGTATGCTTGCCATGGTGCGGAAGTCTCACACAGACGACTCTCAACAAGCTGCTCTTGGAACTGCAGGAAGGCAAGCGTTCCCGGGGCTTCTTGTAAATTATGTATTCTAGGTAGTGGTCTGAATAACGCTGGGATCACACTGCCGTATGTAGAATCCACTTGTGGAGGCCGGCCTGCGCATGCACAGAAGCCGGAAGGGTCCATGGAGGATAACCGGATCTGGATTCAAATGCGGAAGCCTCCGAGAAGATGTTTCATCTCCTCTCGCTGATGGCCGGGGTAAGGTCCGCGGATCAACATCCCATCAGGGGACAAATCCGGGGACCTTAGGTACGTAATTTCATCTCCCCTTATGGATACGAAGTGGGGTGAGTATCTTCACCTTCCCTCATGGATCCGATCCATGAGGGGAGGTGAAACTTATGAATGTGTGTGTGTGTATGAATGTGTGTGCGTGTGTATATGAATGTGTGTGAGAATGAGTGTGTGTGTGTGTGAAAATGAATGTGTGTGTATGAATGTGTGTGTGTGTATGAATGTGTGTGTGTGTGTTTGTGTGTGTGTATGTATGAATGTGTGTGTATGTATGAATGTGTGTGTGTGTGTATGAATGTGTTTGTGTGTGTGTGTGTGTGTGTGAGAATGAATGTGTGTGTGTGTATGTATGAGTGTGTGTGTGTCCGTATGCACAATGGGGCCCAAACCGAAAGGAGCAGCCGGTGGCTTCGTGAACAGTTATTTTGCATGAAAGTGTGTTAGGTCCCATTGCTCACTTGTGGAGCCCTTGAGCGCTTTGGAGAACCCCAACAAATGACCCTGTTTAAAAAAACTAGACCCCTTAACGAATTCCTCTAGGGCTGTGCTGCGTATTTTGACCCACAGTATTTGAATGAATCTGAGCAAAGCAGAAGGAAAAAAGTTAAAGTTGTACTACCTCTAGCTTGGATACAAAATGTGAAACAGACCCTGTTGTATCGCCTCTAGCTTGGATACAAGACGTGATATGGGTGGGCAAGCTGCCACTTGGGATGCATTATGCATTGACACTTGGGGGTCAGGATAACAGCATGCTGACAATAGAGGGCAATGTATAGCTTTATGTCTTTGGTGATGTTAAATTCATTCTCTGTGGCTGATTTTACACAAGTGAGCACTATATCAGCCCGAGAACTCAAACCAATATCTCGCATGGCAAATATGCGAGTGTGTCTGGCAGTGCAGTGCGCCTTGTAAGAACAATGCATTGCGATGTGTGTATGTGTGTAAAATATATACACATACATAAACAAACACACACACACCGCTGTAGGAGCAACTGTAAGAAACAAAATAAATGGTGGGAATATGGCGGCCGCCTGATCTTTCACGCACATAGTATTCATAGGGGAGGTCCTATATTTTCTCGGTCAAGTATTAACGGGAGAGAATACTGCTGGTGAAAACGAAACCACAGAAATCTTAGGCTTAGTTTTGTCCCAATATACGGCCGTGACCATCACCAGCGATGCTTTTTTTTAGAGGATTAAATCGCATCGCTGCCGCGCACATTAAAAACCGCATGTTTTTGTTTAACGCGCAAGTCGGTAGGACTTTCCAATGTTAACATTGCAGCGCATATTTGTCGCCTTGTGATGCGATAAAACGCAGCCTCCATAGGATTACATGGGAGATTTTAAAAAACGCACTGCGCAGAAGGACACAGCAGGCTGCGATTTTCTCTCTCAACATCACATCAGTGAAAACCTTGCTGAAGGGAAGGGAACCGTCGGGAATCATTGGCTGCGAAATCTGCTTTTTTTTTTTTCAATAACCAACGCATCGGTTAAAAATGGCGCGATTTTACCCGCCGGTTTGAAACCACCCTAGAGAAAAATAGGGCAAAAAGATGGAGAACTGGGAGGTGACCCGCTAATCTCTATGGTGCTGTAAGTTTGGGTAAATCCAATAGGTGGTGCAACACGTTTCTGTAAAACCAACAGAGGGCGCTGCAATGTTACTGTAGAAACCAATGGACAGCATGGCAGGTAGCTATACATAAACTATACAAAATCTGATTGGTTGCTGCTGCCGCCGCCATTTTTTTTAAAGGTACGCTCAGTTCTTTCATAGAGAACAAGAAGGTAGGTACTTACAATTCAGGTAGGTAGGTTCAGTTTGGGCCTGGGAGAGACTCCAGTGGAGACTGACGGAAAAATGGCTGCTTACAACCTGTGGTCCTTGTTTCGGGTGCGTGTGTCACCATCGATCTAATGTATCTTACTGCATAGATATATATCTAGCTATAAAAATAGATAGTTATATATCAATATAGATATTTCTAAAAATATCTAGCTTTACGTATAAATTTAAACTTCTATAGTTATAGTTTTCTAAGGCTGAAAACAGACATACAGAATTTGTATTATTATCAGCATTATTCTTATAATTGCCATTGATGTTATTCCAGGGTCAGGTAATACACTGCATGAGGCTTTGACCAATTTTTACTATTTTAGGTAAAAAGCTGCATTGACTGCACTTCTGCATTTAGTGCGATATGGTAGGACCGCAAGCAAAGCCTGAGACAAGATCTTGGTGCGCCCCATGACAATACATATCAGGTAGGTATCCTACCCTAGAGGTATGAAGGCACCATACAGCAGCACTCATCTGTAATCCAACCTGCAGGGACATTGTGTGCTGCTGTAATGCCCCAAAGTTACTGTAAGATTCTATTGCTTTACTGGTTTTTGCTTTTTTTGGTGTTTTTTATCTTTCATCCCAGTGCTACAAAGACCGAGGACAGAAAGCTCTGGCACTGAAATACTGTGATGAGGCTTCAGCCATGCCACCGGTTACTAAAGAGGTGAGGACTGTCAGTAGTAACGTGGTAACACAATTCAACTGTTATTTCAGCCAAAGTGGATTTTTTTCCTGCACACGGGACCCGCGCCTGCAGGGATAAATGACATCCGCAGATATTTTACTACCTCCATGGCGAATCCGTAGCGGGCCTGATTTTCCCCGTGGACATGAGGCCTAATGAGTTCCAGGTGTGTTATTTTTCTCGTGGGATTGACTGTATTTGCGTTTTCTAACGCACCTCCCCACCCATCACAATTGTGGGGTGCATTAAAACCGCTTTACCATGCGTTCAAAAGTGCTGCTCAAAATTGAGGTAAAAAACCCACGATTTTAAGCTGTGTTTTCTGAATGCACGTCTTAGAGCAGCCTTAGGCCCCGTGCACACGGGCAGAAATTCCGCTGCCGGATTTCCCGCAGAATTTCCACCCATGGAAGCTGCCATAGGATTGCGTTAGAAAACGCAATCCTAGGCAGACGGCCGCGGTTTGTCCGCACGAAATCACACGTGGAAAACAAACCGCGGCATGCTCTATTTTTGTGCGGGGATCGCAGAGCCCCGCACAGAAATGTCACTCGCCGGCCGCTGGCACCGGTCTGCGCATTTAGGACGGCAACTCCCACAGCCTAGAAGTTTGTATGATCTAGAGCACAGGTGTCAAACAATGCCCGCGGGCCGAATCCGGCCCGCCGCCTATGCAGTAAGTTCCCTCACTCCTCCGTGCTGCTGTCAGTAGGCAGTCTGCTCTCGGCTTGTTCTGTCTAATGCAGACAGTAATAGAGGAGTGCCGATAGCAGACTGACACATGTATTTTTCACATTGGGAGACATATGTCCATGTGAATTAGCCCTAAGGGTGTGTGTTCAGAGAAGAGTGCGCACAAGATGCAAGCAGACCATGAGCATCTAGAATAGGGTTTTCCAACATTCCTTGGCCAAGTATTCCCTTCTCAAATAAATTACTTAAAAATTCAGCAAAGGTTATCATCGCACTATGTGTTGTACCTACCTTCATCACAATACCAGGACAGACTAAGTACTCCCTAGAGGCAATGACTGTACTCCTTGATAGAGAAATAAGGTGTACAGAGGTGGCAGTCACTCTCCTGCCACACTAGTATTATAAATGGCACATGGTGGGGAAAGCCCTGTTAGGGCCCTAGAAGCTTCAAGGTACATCTCTAGCCCATGAGATACATATATGACTGGCTCAGAGCCAACCATCCGATGGTTTAACCCCTTAACGACCAGCCCATAGTGTTTTTACGTCCGATTAAATTGATACAACTGCCAAAATAAGAAAATTGAAATTTTTCCTACTGCTTAGATTTATTAAAAAATTGTAGGGTAAAAATACGCAGTACACCACTAGATGAATTCGTTAAGGGGTCTAGTTTTCAAAATGGGGTCATTTGTAGGGGTTCTCTGTCGTTTTGGCCGCTCAAGGGCTCTACAAGCGTGCTATGGGGCCGAAATCCCCTTCATGCTAAATTTCAGTTCTGAAAGCCACCGACTACTCATCAAAGGGATGACAACCAGCTAGAACTAGGAGTAATAGATGCAATATAGACCATCCACCATAACACTGATACATATGGTTGGTGAGGAGACAAACTGTTATAGGCGTGCCGCGCGCGTGCGCCGGGCACATCCGCCGGGCCGAAGAAAGAAGATCTGGCCGCAAAGAAGAGAAGATCTGCCCGGTCCGCTACGGGTAAGTTATTCTTATTTTAGGTCTCCCGCGGATCCGGACGGCTTCTATAGGCTTCAATAGAAGCCTGCGGGAGCCGTCCCCGCGGGAGACCCGCACCTAAATGGAGCATGTCCACATTTTTCTTAATTCACTTTTATTGACCATCCGCAGATATTTATCTACCCGCGGGTGGTCAAGTGTCTGTGCCGGTCACATGACAGTGCCGGTCACGTGACCTCCTCACTGTCAATTCCATCTGCGGTGTCACATGACATTGCCAGTCATGTGACCGCTTGCTCCGCCCACTTTTCGGCATCATCACAGGTCCTCCAGCAGCGTTATTATGACGCGTGAGCCGGTGGCAATGCAGGGACGCACGCCAGGATGTATACTTCGCCCGATACAACGTGGCTCTTCCAGGTTATTGAATTGTATGTCTAGGTCTAGTAGTTTTATGGACGTCCGATATCACGTGGTTTCAGGTACAAAATCAGCGCCATCTCTCCGAGTTTGATGGAGAGGGCAGGGGCGAGAATGAGCAATGTGTCGTCAAATGACGCCTGAGGGTTATGTGCAGGTAAAATGTGTCCTGAGGTTATGAGCGTGTGTTTCTATCATGCTGCATATTCTGATGACGGTTAGCAGTAATGAAACTGTCTGTTTTACTAACTGTCCCTACACTACCCCGCAGCCCTCAACGGTTGACCCTCCTCGACCTCCCAGATCGAGGCAGGCCCATCGAGCAAGCTAAGGCAAGCTCTCCGGGTCTACCACAGGGTTTTTCACAGCCCTTGCGACTGGACCACAGCTAGCCTGAGTCCCCTGTATTAGTTTAGTCGCTCTTCTTTGAACCCCCTCCAATACTGTAACATCTTTCCTGAGCACCGGTGATGAAATAAGAACATCTAAAATCTATTTGGTATCTTCGTGTCCATAACAATTTGAACTCTCAAAAAATCAGCATCATTTATATTGTTCGCAGATTACGCTGCGATTACAAGGCCCTTGTAATCATGGCGGGCCGATGGGTTGCCATGACAACAGGTGTCCCTGCTTGCCATTACCTATGATCACTACTGTAACTGATGAGGCATTGCCGTACGTGTACGTATGTATATATATTTATTATATATGATTGTTCTGACCAGGTTGGGGGAGTAGTGGTCAATGTAAGTGGGTGGCGCGGATCTAGGGATCAGTAATACTGGTGTGATGTGACTGTTAACCTGCTGATTTTTCATCATTTCCTGCAGATCTGACGTCCTTGAGAATGGGAAGGCTGTCCGACAGTGAAGAGACCCTCGACGTTCAGCAATCTTGAAACCCTTCGTTTTATGGACTTCTTTTTGCCTGTGACTCACCTTTTTTTTTTTTATAAGCTTTTTCTTTCAAAGAATTATGACGGAGGATCCTGAAAAACTGCGCAATATTTTACACCGATTGAGTAAATAGAAAAGATACCCAAACACAGCGGCCTTTGGTTTATCAGGGAATGACACTTGGTGTAAAATCCACATTTTACGGGAACCCGTGGCCAGCTGTTAGCCCAGTAAACCAATCCCACGGGTACAATGGTGTCGCATCTGTAAGAAGTCCCCGCGCCGCACGCAAATGGCGCAGAGCGGTGCAGTTGGGGCCGCGCCGTCTCCGCTAGGTGCTGTTATACACCCGCCCCTCCAGCCTCCTGTGCGACGACAGCCATGCATGAAGACTTGGCCTGCGCTGTGCAGCTGCTTCTGTTGTGCACATAAACCTCTCCATTTATGACCCCACCAGTCCCAGCGAAGACTAGAGAGCCCCCCCCAATTACCCACAATGCCCCAGCGGAGACTATGGCCCCGCCCATTACCCACAATGCCCTGGTTAAAGCAGCTGTAAACACTAATGCCCACTAGAGATATGATGGCCTCACCTGCTGGATGTGCAGCTCTGCCTGCAGGAACTGAAGCCCGGCCACCGCACCCACCCCAGAAGACATGGAGTTCAGAACTGCTGCGTCCTCCCCAGAGCTGCCGCTCACTAGCCCTGCTCCCCGCTCACTGATTGGATGGTGCGTCTGGAGTGTAGTGGCTGCTGGGAGATCCTACCACTAGCCAATACATTCTATCCAGCAGATCAGTGAAGTGGCTAGAGTGGAGCTACTGAAGAGAGGAGCATTTTAGCATTCCCTAAAATAACGTAAACTGCGTTTTATGTCCGACGGCGGGGGTAATTACAGAGGCTGGTTGGGATGGGCACATGGGGCAAGAAAACCAGGTTTCCCCCCTCCTCTAATGCTATTGGGGGTATTTCTTGACCTCAGCGACGGGTATGGGTTGTAAAAAGTGGCGCTCTGTGAAGCTGGCCATTCAGGAACTAGGAAAGCTGGGTGACAGAACATGTTGGTAACCTGATGACCATCATGGAGCTCCCTACCACTGACACGAACAGAGCCTCGCTCGGTAGTCGTCACCCCACTTGCCTCGGCTCCTGAAAACAAAGTGGTGTAGACATGTAATGATGTTGTGCAGAGGACTAGGAAAGCTGGAGGCAAGTTGTGGTGGCGGCCATATTCAGTTCACTTAGATACAAAAATATTGGATTAGTCATCTTAGTGACTTGGCGGAAGATGATGATTGGGATTTGTTCCCGCCAGGAACTTTTGTTCTAAAAGGAACAATCCCGTGGCCCCTTCAGCAGCACTCTGCGCTCTCACACTAACCTGCTATAGTGTGAGTGCAGAGGGCTGCTGAAGGGGCAGCTTTAAAATCCGCCCCACAGGTCAATTTAAACTGTAGATTGTTTTTCCGCATTATATGGATGAGATTTCTTTAAACGTGTGACTACTTCTCCATTCACTTCTGTGGAGCTGACGGAGATGGTCAAGCACTGAGCTCCCATGAACGGCGGAGTCGTAGTCATGCAATGAGACTAGTGCTACGCGACCAAGATTGTTGTATAGCCCTGCGACCTCACACTCTCGGGCCGGCTTCACACCACCGGTTTCCTATTGTTCAATCCACAGTCGTCGTCCACACGGAGGATCCGCAGCAAATCACACGCATTGAAAGATACATACTACTGCTACTTCCTTCACTCTCGCGGTCATCCGCATTACAGATTCTGCAGGAACGCAGGGTCACCGTCTGGGTTAACGGCCAGATTCCGCTGTGGTATCCGCGCATTCGGAATGTGAAGCGGTCGTGTGCAACCGGCCTTACTGAAGACAATGGAGTTGCGATACAACTCACAAGTAGCTGCGACCAATATATTGCAAAAATCCAACCTCGTAGAGGTTTAAGCAATCTATAGGTTGTGGGAACTTGCGCGACCCCATTGATATATTTGAGAATGCAAGTTCACAGGGCTGCACAGCGATCTTTGGTCACATGACCCATGTCATGGCGAAAGACTCCATAGAGCTCCAGCCTTAGGGCTCATGTCCACGACTGTGTTCTCACCGCAGAGACGCAGCGTTTTACGCATACCACCGTGGGCTCTTCGGCCAGATTCACACAGATGTATTTGCGCAGCATATTATGCATGAAAAATATACATGCTAAATACACGTCAGTAGAACCCGCTGATTGCAGCGAGTTCCTTCACATAAGTGTATTTTGCATGCGCATTTTGTTAAAAAAAAAAGCAGTCCCCTTTATTTTCTCGTGCATTTCTGCAGGGGCAGAACATGTATTATTCTAATTACACTAATTGCCCATTTCAATAAATGGCGGCATGGTTGCGTGTTTTTTTGCGCTTGCAAATGTGCTTGATTCGTGCTAACAAAAGTACAGTAAGGGCCGCTTCACACAAACATATTTGTTTCAATGGATGCCTTCAGAATTCTCTTTACTCACACATTTCGCATGCGTGCAAAACCTCACCATGCTCTATTTTTGTGCACATTTGCGCACCAAGGGTCCCTGTACAAGTCTATGGGAAGTGTGCACGTAACCGATTCCTATCTCCAAAAAAAGTTATAATAAACAGCGATAAAAAAGTCTTATAAACTCCAAAATGGTACAAATAAAAACTACAGGACATCACGCAAAAACACGAGCCGTCGCACAAGTATCATGCGATACTTCCGCCATGTATCATGTGGACATGAGGCCTAAATCTAAGTGCTTAATTGTTAGCAGCCGCAGCTGCGCTGCACCTCTTGCTCATCAGTTTTTTTTCCTGCTTTTGGAAACTGCTGTAGGAAAGGGGGTGCACCAGTACTGGAGGTACTGCAATACCAGGTCAATGTGCGAAGTGGACAGAGCAAGCACTTTTTCCAGCTCCCTGTTCTAAAAATCCATTTAATATATGATCCCCAGATAGGGGACGTATCAGATGCAACACGCTGAGCCAGCACTCCGGGCACACCCACAATGCACTGAGGGAGCCGGAAGACCTTTGCATAGCCCCGCCAAACGCCTTCTCAACCGTGGTGAGCCGTCCCCGCAGGAGACCCGCGCCTGAATGGAGCATGTCCGGATTTTTTCCTGCACGCGGGACCCGCGCCTGCAGGGAAAAATGACATCCGCAGGTATTTTACTACCTGCGGGTGTCTAATGCATCCATATCCATTGCATAGCGCCGATCGCAATGCCGGGGGTGGGGGGGTCCGAACAGCCCGGGATGACAGCTCCATGCTGCGGACACCGACAGCATGGAGCTGTCACGTCCAGAGCCCGAGGGGCTTTATTCTCTGCAGGACACATGTTTTTACGTCCTCAGAGAATAAAGCCCACTTCGGGAGGACGTAAAAACACTATTGCCCGGGGCATGGCTTAGCAAGCAAGGAGAGAGGTCGCACGCTGTTTTGCTCCTCCACAGAATCTCCCTTTTCAGCCCTTTTCTGGGTCAAATCAGTGACCCAAACAGAGGCAGACAAGAGCACAGCACCTGGGGACCCACTAGAACCCACAACCGGCCCGGACAAGGCTCACCTGGTGATCTCCAGCCGCCAAAAAGAAGCCGAAGAGCCGTGGCCCTGCACAGCGGCCCGCGCCCGCGGCCCTGCACAGCGGCCCGCGCCCGCGGCCTAACCCGACCAGTACCGCGCTCAGAAACACCCGGCGAGGACCGCTCACGGAGCCCCAAGCAGAGGACTACGGCACAAGGTAACCCCTGCCGAATAGGAGGGGAGGCTCTGTCACCCTCAGTGCCCGCGCTCTCACCGCAGCGCCTTGCAAATACACAGCCGCGGCTCCCTCCCTCTGAATATACCGCCGTGGCCACCACGTGGTGCTAATAATCTCCGCTGTCGGTGTCCTGCGGCAGATTTGTACGTATTGCTGCGAACGTGTCGGACGCTCCTCGACTTCACAGCAGGTTTGCTGTTTCTGTGTTCATTGTGTGAAAATCCTGCTTAAGACGTGTTCTGCCTCCGAACGCCAACCGTAAATGCGCCAATATTCAGATGGAACATAAATGGTTGTATTCCCACGTTTGAGCGTTTCACTATTACCCGACTCCAGTTTACCATATGGTGCAGCCAACATGTCTGTTCATCATATGGCAGAAGGACGGCGTAATACTTAATTTCTCCTGCGGGGGCGTTGCAGGGGAATTGAACACTTCGGCCTTTTTCACGCGGCAGAGCAAATATTGCACGTATATGAACCGAGGCTCGTTCTATCTTTGGGCGGGGCCTTGCATCACCCATTGTTTTAATGGGGCTGGCGGCAGCATCGCACCGCGTGCTAGATGCGGACAGCCGCAGCGGGAGGGAGGGGAGGCAGTTTTATTACAAAAATGACTCACATCCACAGAAAAATCGTACGTTAGCGAGCGCGAAAACGGGCCGCGATTCACGGCCTGGTATCGCACTCACTGTGTGACATTAGCCTTACTGCCAGATCTTCCTTGGATTACAGCGGATCGCTGGGGGTTCAGCTAACCTAATGCCAACACAATGGATCTCCCAGCTTTCCTAGAACCCTCTAGAGCAGTGCTCCCCACCTCCGCCCCTCAGCGCCCCCAACAGGTCATGTACAGGATCTCGTATAGTAAGAACACCTGTGGCAATGTCTGAGGTACCGATGATAATTACATCACCTGTACAACACTGAGGAAGTCCTGAAAACATGACCTGTAGGGTCCCGAGGACTGGAGGTGGGAGTCACTGCCCTACAGTGATATGACAAAAGGAGGCTGACTGGCCATTCAGGGACTAGGAAAGCTGGGTGACAGAACTGTTGGTAACCTGATGACCATCATGGAGCCCCCTACCGCTGACACGAACAGAGCCTCGCTCGGTAGTCGTCACACCACTTGCCTCGGCTCCTGAAAACAAAGTGGTGTAGACATGTAATGATGTTGTGCAGAAGACTAGGAAAGCTGGAGGCAAGTTGTGATGGCGGCCATATTCAGTTTACTAAGATACAAAAATATCGTGAGTTCAGAACTGCTGCGTCCTCCCCAGAGCTGCCGCTCACTAGCCCCGCCCCCGCTCACTGATTGGATGGTGCGTCTGGAGTGTATTGGCTGCTGGGAGATCCTACCACCAGCCAATACATTCTAGCCAGCAGATTAGTGAAGTGGCTAGAGTGGAGCTACTGAAGAGAGGAGCCGCTCCAATCTAGTCTTGTGGAGCTAGTGAGCGCTATATTACCTTCAGAGGGGAAGGATGGGTGGGGGGCTGCTGGATCCTGATGGGTGTGGGGCTGCTGGATCCTGATGGGTGTGGGGCCGCTGGATCCTGATGGGTGTGGGGCCGCTGGATCCTGATGGGTGGGGCGCTGTTGGATCCTGATGGGTGGGGGGGCTGGTGGATCCTGATGGGTGGGAGGGGGGGGGTTGTTGGATCCTGACAGTCATCAAAGGGATGACAACCAGCTAGAACTAGGAGTAATAGATGCAATATAGACCATCCACCATAACACTGATACATATGGTTGGTGAGGAGACAAACTGTTATAGGCGTGCGCCGGGCACATCCGCCGGGCCGAAGAAAGAAGATCTGGCCGCAAAGAAGATAAGATCTGCCCGGTCCGCTACGGGTAAGTTATTCTTATTTTATGTCTCCCGCGGATCCGGACGGCTTCCATAGGCTTCAATAGAAGCCTGCGGGAGACCCGCACCTAAATGGAGCATGTCCATTTTTTTTTCATGCTCCACAATTTTCTTAATTCACTTTTATTGACCATCCGCGGGTATTTATCTACCCGCGGGTGGTCAATGCATCCCTATGGGGTGCGGATCCGCGTGCAGGTGATCCGCTGCGGATTTTAATTCTTCTTTTCCCCGTGGACATGAGGCCTAAAGGCTCTGCATATCCAAGTGATTCTGATATTGTTTTTTTGCCACATGTTGTACTTCATTTAGGTGGTGAAAATAGTCTGATAAAATTAGTGTATATTTATTAAAAGCGTCAAAATTGAGAAAAAATTTATAAAAATGTAATTTATTTTCAGCCACAATATCTCAAACATGTGCAAACATACTGTACAAATCTTTGATAATATATATATTTCCATCTGTTTACTTTATTCTGTACGCACATTGGAAAAACTTCAGTTTTTTTTTAACAATTTAGGAGACGTACAAATTTTACATTGATTTTTAATAGAGATGAGCGAACACGTTCGGCCCCGCCCCTTTTTCGCCCGAACACCGAACTTTGCGAACACTTCAGTGTTCGGGCGAAAAAGTTCGGGGGCCGCCGTGGCAGCGCGGGGGGGTGCGGCGGGGAGTGGGGGGGAGAGGGAGAGAGAGAGGGCTCCCCCCTGTTCCCCGCTACTGCCGCCCGCGCCGCCGCGCATCTCCCCGCCCCCCGGCGGCACCCGGACCTTTACGCGCGAACACTGCAGTGTTCGGCAAAGCCGGTGTCCGGGTGCGGATGTGTCCGTAACGGACATGTTCGCTCATCTCTAATTTTTAACATTTTGAGGAACACTTTTTTTTCCTGCACCAAGCCAAGATTGCAAAGTCTCATGGGTGTCCAAATGATAGATCCCCCCACAAATGACCCCATTTTATAAACTACACCCCTTAATGTATTCACTGAGGGGGTCAGGAGGATTTTTACCCCACAGGTTTTGTCAAGAATTAATGCAATTTGGAGGGGAAGAAATTAAATTTCATATTTTTGCAAATATGTCATTTTAATTTTAATGATGGGATTTTTTTCTATATTGCACATGAAGATGAGGGTTGGCACCCCAAAATGGAGACCCCCTGTATGTCCCGTGTTCAGAGATATACCCATTGTGGCCCTAATCTTGTGTCCGTATGCACAATGGGGGCCAAACCGAAAGGAGCAGCCGGTGGCTTTGTGAACAGTTATTTTGCATGAAAGTGTTTTAGGTCCCATTGCTCACTTGTGAAGCCCTTGAGCACTTTGGAGAACCCCCACAAATGACCCTGTTTAATTGTCTCTTTATTAACAATTTTCCATTACAATCAAAAGAGAAAAAGAGAAAAAAAAAAGGGACTTTTCATATTGTTAACATATTGAAGTGTAGTAGTACTGTGGCAATATCCAAATTATACCAGAACTACAGAGCAGAATAGAGCATATATATATAACATATTGAAAGAGGAACAAAATAAAATAAAATAAAATAACATGGAATAAAATAACATGAGATAGAGGAGGTACACTTATGATGGGGACTGATGAGTTATTTGAGTCCAAAATCTATCGAATTTACCATACTACCGTATGTTTTCCGGGGTGTGGGTAGGGGGGGGGGCTTCGGTCGACGGAGGGGGAGTTAGAACATGTGGGGGGTCAGCAGGTCCGCTTCATTTGGGTTTAGCAGTTAAGGGAGGTGGCATTGCCTTTTCGTGTCTTTAGGGATTATTAGTCATATAGTCTATCCAGGTTGCCCAAAAGGTCATTCCTGGGCCCCCGGAAGCAAATCTTCGTGAGTAGGTCTCCTCTAAATGAAATGTGTGGTTTACTAAGTTCCTTACCTCCAGTATGGAGGGGGCTTCCTTTGCTTTCCAGTGTTTGGCAATTGCCATACGTGACGCTAGGAGAATGTGTGAGGTGAGAGCCGAGTAGAAGGGGGATAGCTTCTTTGTGTTCAGGAAACAAAGGGCCAGGGTCGGGTCAGGGGCTACATATTGGTGGGTGACTGAGTGGATGAAGTTGAACACTGTGTTCCAGAACGATCTTATGACTGGACAAAGCCACCACATGTGAAAATATGTGCCTTTCGCACCGCACTCTCTCCAGCAGGTCTCCGGGATTAGGTTGTTCATCTGAGATATTCTAGCTGGGGTAAGGTACCAGCGAAGAAATATCTTCTGGGATGTTTCCCAGTGTGCTATTCCATGCGATATCTTTTTCGTCCATGCAATCGCCCTACTCCAATCTTCCAGACTGAATGTTTGTTTAAAGTCAAGCTCCCATAGCATCATATGGGCTGATTTGGTTTGGGAGATCTGAGAGAACGAGCTCTCGTAAAAAGTAGATATGCCTCCGGAGACCTCTGTTGAGAGCGAGTAGAAAGTAAAGGCCGTTTTTGGGAATAGTGGTTTACTAATATCTAGGGATTGTAGTGCGTATCTCAATCTCAAATGTGAGAAGCCCAGTTTACTAGGGAGATTGAATTTTCTGCTTAATGTAGGGAAGTCCATTATAGCAGCCTCTTCCCATAGATCTCCTACTTTTTTCACCCCAGCTCTCTCCCAGGTCCCAAATTCAAAGTCCGGGAGTATAGAGGATAGGAATCTCAGGGGGAGGGATATGGCCGAGACCTTTTCCGAGTTGGATGCCACTAGTTGGTTCCAAATCTGCACCGACACCTGAAGACTTGGTAGGGTACGAGTTGGCAGCGGGGGGGGGGCCAACTCCGAGAAGGGAGATCAGGGGGGCTCCCAATGTTGCTTTTTTTATGCTCACCCATTTTTTGGGGGATGAGGTAACCCACCAGTGTTTGATTTGATCTAGAATAGTGGCTGTGAAGTATCGCTTAATGTCAGGTGCTCTCATACCTCCCAGTTCGTATGGTTTTGCTAAAGTGGCGAATTTTATTCTAGCGTGGGATCCTCCCCAGATGAATTGGTTAATCAAGGCTTGGAGTTTGGTTATGAATTGGGACGGAATTGGGATTGGTACTGTTCTGAAGACATATAGGATTCGGGGTAGCATCATCATTTTGACTGCCGCTATTCTACCTGCCCAGGAGATGAAGGGTTTGCGAAACTTACTTAGAATATTGGGGATACTGTTAAGAAGTGGTAGATAGTTTTTGGAAAAGGTGAGGGAGCTGGGGTATGCTATGTTGATGCCCAGGTATGGCATAGAACTGCTGCACCATGTGAAAGGGAATGCTTCCGTAATGCTTTGGGTCGTCTTGGGGTCCAGGCCTAAATTTAACATTTGGGATTTTGTGTTGTTGATTTTATAGTATGAGACATCTCCAAATTGGTCTAAAGTAGACTGGACATGTGGCAGGGAAGAGGTTGGGTTAGTAATGGCTAAAATGACGTCGTCTGCATATAAACCAATCTTATGTTCTTGTAATGCTACTTTGATCCCTTGAATGTTTGGATTAGTCCTAAACTTTTCAGCCAGTGGTTCCATTACCAAGGCAAATATTAGGGGGGAAAGGGGGCACCCCTGTCTTGTACCATTAGAGATGGCAAATGGAGAGGAAAGGCATCCCGAGGCGAATATCCTTGCTGACGGGGCAGAGTACAGGGACATAATTGCTGTCTTGATACGTCCTGAAAATCCAAACCTCTCCAGGGTGGCTTCCAGGAACCCCCAATGGATTCGGTCGAATGCTTTCTCAGCATCTAGTGCTAAGAGCATAGCTGGTGTTCTGTTCCTTTCGGCCACCCTGACCAGGTCTAGAAAGCGACGGGTACCATCCGATGCCTGTCTTTGGGGGACAAATCCCACTTGGTCTGTTGCTACTAATACCGGAAGGATTGTGAACAGTCTTATACCAAGGATTTTTGCGTAAATTTTTACATCTGTGTTCAACAGGGAGATAGGTCGGAAATTGGCTGGGGATGTATTCTCCTTCCCTGGTTTGGGGATTGTAACGATCAGAGCTTCCAACATCTCGGGTGGGAAGGAGACGTTTTCCATCGCCCTGTTGAACACAGATGCCAGATGAGGGGCCAGGAGCGTTGCGAATTTTTTATAATAACCGTTTGAAAATCCGTCCGGGCCTGGGGTTTTGTGGGGCTTAAGTAATTTAATCGCGTCCTCCACTTCCTGAGAGGTGATTGGGGAAGAGAGATTTTCTATTTGCTCGGGAGACAGGCGAGGGAGGTTCACACTTTGTAGGAAACTGTGTATTTCTTCCTTTTGGGGATGGTGTATGTTTTGGTTATTTTTTAAGTTATATAAGGAGGAATAATATGCAGCAAATGCGTTCGCCATTTTTTGGGGATGGAAGATTTTTCTGCCTTGTGGGTCGAGGAGGTATGCAATTCTTTCTTTAGTTCTAAGATCTTTGAGCTGCTTCGCTAGTAAGGCCCCCGTCCTATTGTCGTGCGCATAAAATTGCATTCTGAGTTTTTGAAACGCGATGTCATGTTTAAAAACCAACAGGTTTTGTAGCTTCGCCCGAAGGTTAAAAAGGTCTGTTGTCCTTTGTGGGGTAGGTTTATTTTTATTTAATGCTTCTAGGGATTTAATTTTGTCCATTAGGAGGTTAAATTCCTCTTCTCTTTTCTTTTTGGCTCTTGCTCCAAGTTTAATAAATATGCCTCTTATGTAGGCTTTGTGTGTATTCCACACTGTGGAGATGTTCGGGACTGATCCTATATTGTTTGCAAAAAATCCTTCTAATTCCTCTTTAAGAGGTAGTTCGTGCTCAGGATGGTTTAAAGTGTATTCATTTAATCTCCATGGGAATGATGGGGAGTAGTTGAATTTCTCTTGGAGCGTTAAGGATATGGGGGCGTGGTCAGACCATGATATTGTTCCAATATCCGCCTGTAAAACCCCCTCGAGGCCTGCCCGCGGCAGCAGGAACATATCTATCCTAGAATAAGATGCATGTGGCGCGGAGAGAAACGTGTAGTCCCTCTACGATCCATGCATGCACCTCCACACGTCGTATAATTCTTCTGAGTGTATGATTGGGACAATGGGTGACATGCCCCTGCCGCTCGCGGTGGAGTCCAAGGTAGGGTCCACCACTGAGTTTAGATCTCCTCCGATCACCAAATTCCCCTCTCGAATTTTAGCCACTTCGGAAAGAACATGTTTGAAGAATTTGGCCTGCCTTTTAAATGGGAAGTAGACATTTACTAGAGTGTAGGTGGTGGCGTTAATTACGCAGACTAATATTAGAAATCGCCCGCCTGGGTCCACGTATACGTTTTTTTGGGAAAATGTAACGTTCCGGCTAATGGCTATCATTACGCCTTTCTTTTTTTCCCCTTCATTTGATGCCAGGAAAATGTTTGGAAATTTAGGGTGGTTGCAGGGGGGGGTGTTTATCTCTCAGGAAGTGTGTCTCTTGGGCGAGGAAGATGTCTGAGTGGGACTTAAGAGCCTGTCTCCAAAGCATGCTACGTTTATAGGGGCTGTTCAGGCCTTTTACATTTAGGGATGTGATGCTAATGGGCATAACTGGTAGGTGGTTTATACGCTGGGGAGTCGTTGTGTTTTTTCATATTAAGTATGGTGGGGGGGTAGGGAAGTGGCCTCCTACTGAACCTTTTATAACTATATTTGACATAAGGAAAAAAAACATCATTAACAGTTAACAAAATCAAAATATTGTTCATCCAGCGCCTATCTGCACTGGATGAATGAACCTTAGGTAGGGGTGGCATTTTAAACCATCCACTTTAGGCTCCGTAAAGGAGAAATATAACTATGGGTTCAAGACCCTTTACAACATCAATTTATGCGTGTCTGCCATGCTTATCTGCTGTTTTCCAGTCTTGTTCGATTCTTGTAGGAGATTCTACCGCCGTCCTCAGAGGCTTCTGAAGGATAGGGATCCCCCATTGTTTCAGGAACGAGACGCCTTCTTCTGGCGAGGTGGCAACCTGGATGGTTCCATTTTTTGAGATCAGTAGTTTGGTTGGGAATCCCCATCTATACTTGATGTGCGCCTCTCATAGTGCTGCTGTAACTTCTGTAAACTTTCTCCGAGACTGCAGAGTGGCGGCTGAAAGATCTGGAAATATTTGTATGTCTTCATATGGAGTCGGTAGTGTGCCTCTACGCCTTCCAACTGCCAAGACTTCCTCTTTTATTTTATGGAAGTGTATTCTTGCTAAGATGTCTCTGGGGGCTGACTCAGGGACAGAGCGTGCTTTTGGAATTCTGTGGGCTCTGTCAACTGCATATTCGATCTCGGGAAGGTCCGGGAGGAGCGTTTGGAGTAATTTGAGTATATATTGTGGAATGTCAGGGGGGGTCACAGTCTCTGGAACTCCCCTAAATTTGAGATTGTTTCTTCTGGATCGGTCTTCCAAGTCTATGACCTTCTCTCTCAAATATGCGACTTCTTCCATACTGCCATGCGCATCTACCAACTCGTTGTGGGCTTTGGTAAATTCTCCCATTTTCCGTTCAAGGTGGTCAGTTCTGGTAGCTAGGTGGTCGATGTTAGATTGTAATTGACCAGAGAGGCTCTGTATATCTTTAGAAATGTCCTTTTGCAGCGAGATTAGCATAGTCTTCAGAGCGTTTATAGTTAAGGGGCTTTCAGAGTCGGGATAAGCTTGGAGATTGTTGATAGGATCTGTCTGCGGGGGAGTTTCTTGTGGATTGTTATTTTGGCTCTTTTTTGCCGCCGGTCCTTTTGGGGAGGGGGAGGCTGGTAGGGGGTCCTGAACATTCCTTTTCCCTCCGCTTCCAGGGGAGGTGTTGGGATTGGCTGGGGTAGGCGGGAGAGATCCTGTGGAGGAGTATGGAGACAGAGCCGCAGGGCTGTGGGTGTTGGGTATTTCTTCGGTTACGGGGATGTTTGAATGAGATGTGGCGGGTTTGTTTTTGTTGCTCTGTGTGCCAGGCGGGAAGTACTCTGAGAGTCTCCTGGGGGCCGTTGCTTTAATACGTCGCTTAACCATCCTGAATAGTTAATTCTTGGATATGCGCTGTGGATTGGTCGCTATTTGTTGTATAGTGGTCTACCGGGTGGCGTATTCTTTATGGAGGCGTTGGAAGGCGTAGTTGTTTGCTAAAAGTTCCTTTAGAAGCTCATTGATGTTGAGTGGTCCTGTTATGTGTTGCTGAGGAGCCTCATGTGGCGGGTGGAGTTAGAACATAGAGTCCTGCTATTCCATCTTGAGTGCCTTAGGTAGTGCTCCTGTAGAGTTTTGAAGATTTGTTAAGTGTGGCTTTGCCTGATAAGAGTCCTTTCTTTTTTTAGAACTATCAGTATTTGCTGAGAAGAAAGTGTTTGGGATTGAGGAGTCCGCTGGGTCGCACCGGGAATTTGATATTTGCGTCTGCGAGGCGCGCGATGTATTGCTTCCTTGGGTGTTGCGGGGGCTGGGACTTGCTTCCAGGCTATTTTGTAATGCTGAGGAGGCTATATAGTGTTTTTCTGTCAGTACCCTTTGGCACAGGGTCTGTCTTTGTGGGTTGCTGACAGTTTCTATATAGCAGTCTGGCTATGCAGATATTCCTCCACAGATCACTTGGCAGTGAGGTGGGGAGGTATTCTCCTTGTAGTTAACTGTGGGTCCCTCTTCTCAACACACTTAGGCCTCCTTCCCACGAACGGATTTACGCCGCGTAAATCCGCGGCAAAAATCCGCTGCGTTGCCCCATGCTATTAGGTTCTATTGAACCTAATAGCACAATGCACACGATGCGTAATTCCACTGCAGAATTACGCACCGTGAAATCTCCCGTTGTCACCCGCAGCATGTTCTATTTGCTGCGGGTGTACGTGCTGACGGCTTCCATTGCAGTCAATGGAAGCCGTCCGTTCACGCTATCTCCCGCTGCAACCAGCGGAAGATAGCGTGAAAAAACGCTTCCCCGCCTACCGCCGCGCGTCATATGACGCGGCCGGCGCGTCACGTGACACGGCCGGCCGCGTCATGTGACGCGGTGGGCGTGTCACATGACGCGACGGCGGTGGGCGGGGAAGCGTCTTCACGCGATCTTCCGCTGGTAAGTATGGGGTCTCTGGGGGGCGCCGTGACGGGCTTCACTGCGTAATATTACGCGGCGGAGCCCGTCACGCTCGTAGGAAGGAGGCCTTAGGGGCCTCGTTGCTCTTTCTAATGGGCAAGGATTGGCTTTGTTTAGTGCTTTGAGAAAGGGATGAGAAGAGGTTCAGGTCCTGGTTATCTCTGTTTTGGCCACTAGATGGTGCTGTGGTGCATTGATATTTGAACTGCACTATACTTTAATGGAGCCTGCTGTCGGTCTGAGAGCTCCGGGGAGAGGACCTCCGTTCCCCCGCTGCACGTCAGAAATAGTGAGTACTGCTTTAAACTTTGCCTGGTGTTGATGTGCTGGGAGGATCACAGTATCCTCTCTTTTTTACTTTTCTGCTCTGGTCTGGCTAGTATGCCAAGCAGCCTGCTCGACTCAGGGGGGAGGGGGGGCGAGATGGCCGCTGCCTCACAGGGAGCTAGAGACTAGGTGCAGATCTTCCGGTGTGCCCGCCCGTGCTGATTGTCGGCTCTGGGGAGCAGGAGGGGGAAAACCACCAGCGTGGGGATTAGTCCAGCGGGGGATCACCCTGATGAGTGTATGTGCCGCCGAGTTGCAGGTTGGTGGCCACGGCGGTATATTCAGAGGGAGGGAGCCGCGGCTGTGTATTTGCAAGGCGCTGCGGTGAGAGCGCGGGCACTGAGGGTGACAGAGCCTCCCCTCCAAGTCGGCAGGGGTTACCTTGTGCCGTAGTCCTCTGCTTGGGGCTCCGTGAGCGGTCCTCGCCGGGTGTTTCTGAGCGCGGTACTTGTCGGGTTAGGCCGCGGGCGCGGGCCGCTGTGCAGGGCCACGGCTCTTCGGCTTCTTTTTGGCGGCTGGAGATCACCAGGTGAGCCTTGTCCGGGCCGGTTGTGGGTTCTAGTGGGTCCCCAGGTGCTGTGCTCTTGTCTGCCTCTGTTTGGGTCACTGATTTGACCCAGAAAAGGGCTGAAAAGGGAGATTCTGTGGAGGAGCAAAACAGCGTGCGACCTCTCTCCTTGCTTGCTAAGCCACGCCCCGGGCCATAGTGTTTTTACGTCCTCCCGAAGTGGGCTTTATTCTCTGAGGACGTAAAAACATGTGTCCTGCAGAGAATAAAGCCCCTCGGGCTCTGGACGTGACAGCTCCATGCTGTCGGTGTCCGCAGCTTGGAGTTGTCATCCCGGGCTGTTCGGACCCCCCCACCCCCGGCATTGCGATCGGCGCTATGCAATGGATATGGATGCATTAGACACCCGCAGGTAGTAAAATACCTGCGGATGTCATTTTTCCCTGCAGGCGCGGGTCCCGCGTGCAGGAAAAAATCCGGACATGCTCCATTCAGGCGCGGGTCTCCCGCGGGGACGGCTCACCACGGTTGAGAAGGCGTTGGGCGGGGCTATGCAAAGGTCTTCCGGCTCCCTCAGTGCATTGTGGGTGTGCCCGGAGTGCTGGCTGAGCGTGTTGCATCTGATACGTCCCCTATCTGGGGATCATATATTAAATGGATTTTTATAACAGGGAGCTGGAAAAAGTGCTTGCTCTGTCCACTCCACACATTGACCTGGTATTGCAGTACCTCCAGTACTGGTGCACCCCCTTTCCTACAGCAGTTTCCAAAAGCAGGAAAAAAAACTGATGAGCAAGAGGTGCAGCGCAGCTGCGGCTGCTAACAATTAAGCACTTAGATTTAGGCCTCATGTCCACGTGATACATGGCGGAAGTATCGCATGATACTTGTGCGACGGCTCGTGTTTTTGCGTGATGTCCTGTAGTTTTTATTTGTACCATTTTGGAGTTTATAAGACTTTTTTATCGCTGTTTATTATAACTTTTTTTGGAGATAGGAATCGGTTACGTGCACACTTCCCATAGACTTGTACAGGGACCCTTGGTGCGCAAATGTGCACAAAAATAGAGCATGGTGAGGTTTTGCACGCATGCGAAATGTGTGAGTAAAGAGAATTCTGAAGGCATCCATTGAAACAAATATGTTTGTGTGAAGCGGCCCTTACTGTACTTTTGTTAGCACGAATCAAGCACATTTGCAAGCGCAAAAAAACACGCAACCATGCCGCCATTTATTGAAATGGGCAATTAGTGTAATTAGAATAATACATGTTCTGCCCCTGCAGAAATGCACGAGAAAATAAAGGGGACTGCTTTTTTTTTTAACAAAATGCGCATGCAAAATACACTTATGTGAAGGAACTCGCTGCAATCAGCGGGTCCTACTGACGTGTATTTAGCATGTATATTTTTCATGCATAATATGCTGCGCAAATACATCTGTGTGAATCTGGCCGAAGAGCCCACGGTGGTATGCGTAAAACGCTGCGTCTCTGCGGTGAGAACACAGTCGTGGACATGAGCTCTAAGGCTGGAGCTCTATGGAGTCTTTCGCCATGACATGGGTCATGTGACCAAAGATCGCTGTGCAGCCCTGTGAACTTGCATTCTCAAATATATCAATGGGGTCGCGCAAGTTCCCACAACCTATAGATTGCTTAAACCTCTACGAGGTTGGATTTTTGCAATATATTGGTCGCAGCTACTTGTGAGTTGTATCGCAACTCCATTGTCTTCAGTAAGGCCGGTTGCACACGACCGCTTCACATTCCGAATGCGCGGATACCACAGCGGAATCTGGCCGTTAACCCAGACGGTGACCCTGCGTTCCTGCAGAATCTGTAATGCGGATGACCGCGAGAGTGAAGGAAGTAGCAGTAGTATGTATCTTTCAATGCGTGTGATTTGCTGCGGATCCTCCGTGTGGACGACGACTGTGGATTGAACAATAGGAAACCGGTGGTGTGAAGCCGGCCCGAGAGTGTGAGGTCGCAGGGCTATACAGCAATCTTGGTCGCGTAGCACTAGTCTCATTGCATGACTACGACTCCGCCGTTCATGGGAGCTCAGTGCTTGACCATCTCCGTCAGCTCCACAGAAGTGAATGGAGAAGTAGTCACACGTTTAAAGAAATCTCATCCATATAATGCGGAAAAACAATCTACAGTTTAAATTGACCTGTGGGGCGGATTTTAAAGCTGCCCCTTCAGCAGCCCTCTGCACTCACACTATAGCAGGTTAGTGTGAGAGCGCAGAGTGCTGCTGAAGGGGCCACGGGATTGTTCCTTTTAGAACAAAAGTTCCTGGCGGGAACAAATCCCAATCATCATCTTCCGCCAAGTCACTAAGATGACTAATCCAATATTTTTGTATCTAAGTGAACTGAATATGGCCGCCACCACAACTTGCCTCCAGCTTTCCTAGTCTTCTGCACAACATCATTACATGTCTACACCACTTTGTTTTCAGGAGCCGAGGCAAGTGGGGTGACGACTACCCAGCGAGGCTCTGTTCGTGTCAGTGGTAGGGAGCTCCATGATGGTCATCAGGTTACCAACATGTTCTGTCACCCAGCTTTCCTAGTTCCTGAATGGCCAGCTTCACAGAGCGCCACTTTTTACAACCCATACCCGTCGCTGAGGTCAAGAAATACCCCAAAAAGCATTAGAGGAGGGGGGAAACCTGGTTTTCTTGCCCCATGTGCCCATCCCAACCAGCCTCTGTAATTACCCCCGCCGTCGGACATAAAACGCAGTTTACGTTATTTTAGGGAATGCTAAAATGCTCCTCTCTTCAGTAGCTCCACTCTAGCCACTTCACTGATCTGCTGGATAGAATGTATTGGCTAGTGGTAGGATCTCCCAGCAGCCACTACACTCCAGACGCACCATCCAATCAGTGAGCGGGGAGCAGGGCTAGTGAGCGGCAGCTCTGGGGAGGACGCAGCAGTTCTGAACTCCATGTCTTCTGGGGTGGGTGCGGTGGCCGGGCTTCAGTTCCTGCAGGCAGAGCTGCACATCCAGCAGGTGAGGCCATCATATCTCTAGTGGGCATTAGTGTTTACAGCTGCTTTAACCAGGGCATTGTGGGTAATGGGCGGGGCCATAGTCTCCGCTGGGGCATTGTGGGTAATTGGGGGGGGGCTCTCTAGTCTTCGCTGGGACTGGTGGGGTCATAAATGGAGAGGTTTATGTGCACAACAGAAGCAGCTGCACAGCGCAGGCCAAGTCTTCATGCATGGCTGTCGTCGCACAGGAGGCTGGAGGGGCGGGTGTATAACAGCACCTAGCGGAGACGGCGCGGCCCCAACTGCACCGCTCTGCGCCATTTGCGTGCGGCGCGGGGACTTCTTACAGATGCGACACCATTGTACCCGTGGGATTGGTTTACTGGGCTAACAGCTGGCCACGGGTTCCTGTAAAAGGGAAGTCCGCGCCAATATCTGCAGTGGCCGAAGGTTCGTGGCCACTGACTGGTGCCCGCTCATTACCTCGTGTGAACATGGCAGCGATGAGCGGACTAACGAGGAAATGCTCATTTGTTGGCTGATGGCGTCCTTTACATGGGCGAAACATGAACGGCTCCTTGTCGTCTCTCCGTGTAAACCACAACCATAGCTGCGGATTTGGACAGCTCCCAGTGTGTATATATATATATATATATATATATATATACTGGGAGGAAGCTGCAGCAGCGCCGGGCAGCGCTCCTAGGTGATGTGTGTGTGTGTGTATATATATAGGCCTTAGGTCATGGCTGTGATGATAGGATTTCCTCCTGTCAAAGTTGCATCGCACCGCACAAAAATCACGCTTTCATGCGATGCAACAGAGAGGAAGGCTCCATAAGGTAACATGGGCCACGAAACCTCACGAGTCGCAGGCATATCGGGATGTCGCACCCTCCAAAACATGTGAATTGCCCCATTGGAAAGCATGGGCCGAACAAACACGTGATTTGTCGCAGTGTGACTTTGTCGCTCATGTAAACGCGGCCTGAGTATTAGGGGATTCCCTAATATATACGAGCCTCCTAACATTTAGGCCATGTTCGTAGCTTGCTGGACCACGTGGTGCTAATAATCTCCGCTGTCGGTGTCCTGCGGCAGATTTGTACGTATTGCTGCGAACGTGTCGGACGCTCCTCGACTTCACAGCAGGTTTGCTGTTTCTGTGTTCATTGTGTGAAAATCCTGCTTAAGACGTGTTCTGCCTTCGAACGCCAACCGTAAATGCGCCAATATTCAGATGGAACATAAACGGTTGTATTCCCACGTTTGAGCGTTTCACTATTACCCGACTCCAGTTTACCATATGGTGCAGCCAACATGTCTGTTCATCATATGGCAGAAGGACGGCGTAATACTTAATTTCTCCTGCGGGGGCATTGCAGGGGAATTGAACACTTCGGCCTTTTTCACGCGGCAGAGCAAATATTGCACGTATATGAACCGCGGCTCGTTCTATCTTTGGGCGGGGCCTTGCATCACCCATTGTTTTAATGGGGCTGGCGGCATCGGGGACGAGGAGCGAGCGACATCCTGCCGGAGCGCGACAGGACGCCGGGGCAGGTAAGTAAGGATTTTTTTTTTCTCCTCTGTATACCGGCGTATAAGGTGAAAGTTGGGGGGTCGTCTTATACGCCCCGTCGCCTTATACGCCGGTATATACGGTAGATATTTCTAAAAATATCTAGCTTTACGTATAAATTTAAACTTCTATAGTTATGGTTTTGTAAGGCTGAAAACAGACATACAGAATTTGTATTATTATCAGCATTATTCTTATAATTGCCATTGATGTTATTCCAGGGTCAGGTAATACACTGCATGAGGCTTTGACCAATTTTTACTATTTTAGGTAAAAAGCTGCATTGACTGCACTTCTGCATTTAGTGCGATATGGTAGGACTGCAAGCAAAGCCTGAGACAAGATCTTGGTGCGCCCCATGACAATACATATCAGGTAGGTATCCTGCCCTAGAGGTATGAAGGCACCATACAGCAGCACTCATCTGTAATCCAACCTGCAGGGACATTGTGTGCTGCTGTAATGCCCCAAAGTTACTGTAAGATTCTATTGCTTTACTGGTTTTTGCTTTTTTTGGTGTTTTTTATCTTTCATCCCAGTGCTACAAAGACCGAGGACAGAAAGCTCTGGCACTGAAATACTGTGATGAGGCTTCAGCCATGCCACCTGTTACTAAAGAGGTGAGGACTGTCAGTAGTAACGTGGTAACACAATTCAACTGTTATTTCAGCCATTGATTTACTGACCTACTCCACTGCTTACTGTATTGATTCTCTAGAATAGAGCCTCCATAGCCGCCTGTTCCCCATCTTCTATACTAGAAGCTAGAAGTGGTACAACGCAGTACTAGAGTCCCCTTGCCTGTCCTTATCTTATCTTTTATCCAAGCTACAAGGCGTACAACAGGGTACTAGAGCCTCCATTCCCATCTGTATAACCTCTTGTATCCAAGCTAGAAGTGGTACAACAGGATACCAGAGCCTCCTTGCCCACGTTTCATGTTTTGTCACCAGCTGCTTCCTTTGGGTAAGTGAGAATAGTGAGAATTTTGGCCCATGTGAAAGGGGAATTACTGTATGCTAAACTGTTCACTTCATTTTCATTACCTTCTATGACATTTATGGAAATGACACGGCACAGATTATTGTTAGGGGTTCCATCACACTCCCCTTCTGTAGCCGCACCGCCTCCACGCTCCCCTCATGTAAGCCCACTTTCCTAGTGTAACCGTATTGTCACCACACCCCCCTTATGTAACCATACCGTCTTCACACTCCCCGCATGTAACCATACCACGGTTCGAAAAGTGTCATAATAGAGCCTTAAAGGGGTTCTGTCATTAAAAACAAAAAAATATACTGTATACTTACCTATTGCTCCCCAGGGAGCCTGCTTACCTCTTCTTCTTATCCCAAATCTTCTCCTGGAGCCGCTTGTCACTTCGGTCACGTGACCTCCAGCAACCCGATTTTCCTCCATCCGGTCAAAAAGTGTACATTGCGCTACCTTCCGCTTCCTTCACTAGTGACGTATGCGTACATTGCCTTGTCAGGAAGTGCGGAATGAAAGCAGCCGTGCGAGACAATGGCGCGACTGCGCACGTGCGAACCCGGCACACGACTGCGCATGCAGCTATCCTGGAGATAGCTATAGTCTATGGAATATACACGGGCTTTAGCCTTGGCAGTCGTCGTCTTTAAAATCTATGTATAGCTACCTCCCATGCTGTCCATTGGTTTCTACAGTAACATTGCAGCACCCTCTATTGGTTTTACAGAAACGTGCTGCACTTATGCTCCCTTTAATAAATGATCCCCAAATAGGGGACGTATCAGATGCAACACGCTCAGGCAGCACTCCGGGCGCACCCACAATGCTCTGAGGGAGCTGGAAGACCTTTGCATAGCCCCACCCAACGCTTTCTCAACCGCGCCCTCCCCCCTCCCCCTCACATCCTCCTCAGTCCTTCCTCTTGCACCGTGCTCACGCATCCTAGGCTTGCAGAGCCTGCAGGACTCGTCACCTCCCTACGCAGGATGGTTAAGCAGACGATGACACTAGAAGCAAGCACTAGTTTGCCTCTGAAGGTGTGTCCGTCGGTCGTTTTGAGAGATCTCTTTTGGTGGACGCATTTCGAGTGGGGACGGACGGAAACTTTTTCCCAAAAAAAGGAAAATTGGCTTCGAGCCCATAGGGCTTTATTGGCTTCCCCTGGGCTGGCATTAGTAGACCCTAGTAAGAATAACTATAGATCAGCATGGTCATCTGAAGAAGTTAAAATGTACAGCAGGCCTTTTTTTTTCCCGCCATACATAAATAAATTCATCCATCCATCCATAACTATAGATTATATAGAGAAATAAATCTTGCTATTTGTATAGCGATAGATAGATAGATAGAGTGAGTAGATTATTGACATACATTATATCCAGATGATAGATTTTAGATAATTTATATCTGTGTAGATTTTATCATCTATATTAATTATATAATAGATCTATGGATTATCTATCTATCAATCAATAGATCTATTATATAATCAACATACATTATAGAATCTACATATATACATAATACAGCTTTATGTGTTTGTGTATGTATGTAGATATATAAATATATATATATATATCATCTAAAATCTATCTTTAATCTATATGCACAAAATCTATAATTCAGATATAATCTATATCTATAATCTACATAATTAATAAATAAATAGATAGATTCATTCAGTCATACTCATTCATTCATACATACATACATACACACTGTATGCAAATGAGCCAGGTGTCTGGCAGGCTGATGTCACTGCATTGTGATGTCATCAATTTAGAAGTATAAATACCGGACTTGGCAGCCATGTTAGTCAGTCTCCGCTGCAGCTCGGAGACGGGAGGTGGGGGATCCCCTATCTCCTCCGAGAAGCCACAGAACTGGACCCTTTTTATTTTTAGCAGAGTGCATTTTTAATGCAGCACACAAGGGGGAGACAGCGGCCTACCAAAATCTACTGGGTCATATGACGTGGCTGGCGGTGGGCGGGGAAGTGGTTTTTACTCTATTTTCCGCTGTGCTACAGCGGAAGATAGCGTGACGCACTGCTTCCATTGACTAGAATGGAGGCCGGCCGCGGGTACACCCGCGGCAAATAAAGCATACCGCGGGTGAGGTCAGGTGATTTCACGGTGCGGAATTCCATCGTGGAATTCCGCACCCTGAGCATTGAGCTATTAGGTTCAATAGAACCTAATAGCTGCGGGCAATGCAGCAGATTTACGCAGCATAAATCCCTCCGTGGGAAGGAGCCCTAACTTTAGCCAGCAGAAGGCGCCATAGTATAAGGCAGAAAAAGAAAAGCCCCTAGGCAACCCAAATCCAAAATTGGATTGCAGAGGATTAAAGAGGCCCTGTCCTTTTTAGAACGACGGGGGTAAAATCATACGTCCTGATCAGCCCCGCCCCTGACACGTTGGCGCTTTGCGATAAATAAGTGGGTTTTGTGTTGCAGTTTGGGTACCCAGTCTCTAAAAGGTTCGCCATCACTGATATAGAGGAAGCCCCGACATGTTGGATACACATGGGAGTGCAGCGCCAAAAACGCATGGAACCGTAGTAAGAGGAAAAACAGTGTGAAAATGGCCTTATAAAGATATATGTTTACATTTAGGCTGGATTCCGATGAGCTTACGCATATTTGCACAGACACAGAAATAACACGCAACGATTATCTCAGCTAGTGAAATAGACAATTAGTATAATATGCGTTCTTTCCCTATGAGAATGTACGAGAAAATATAGTATGCTGCGTATTTTTTTGTGCGATCGAAATGCACATGGAAAATACGCGCCTGTGAACAAACCCATTGAAATCAATCATTTCTATTTTCTGTGACTTTCATAGGTGCAACTGCCCCAGAACAAATGGAATCCTGTCCCCTTCACCAGCAGTTTACACTCCGTGCCAGTGCGCGGAAGTTTGGAAATTGCTACGGGATGACAGGCGCCGCCCGATCTTCCCTGCAGGTACTGTCACTACATGATAGGGCAGGTATTATCTTTTCCCGAGCGCACAAATAACGGGCGGGAAAAGAAGTGGTAAAAACAAAACCGCAGAAATTCCACATTGCAAGAGGGCAGTGTTTCGATACACTCTCCTGCTCTGAACAGAGCGGGAATTAAAAAAAAAAAATCAAACTGCGCATGTCCGTAATGTGAAATTAGTGGGGATGCACAGTGCTATACTTACCACATACGCGGCCTCTGCCGTCTATCTGCTGGCAGAGAGTATTGGTTGCAATTTGTAAAACACCGCAGGAGACCCACAGTGTGTTACGTATACGCCCGTGGACATGAGCCCTAAGGCTGCTTTCACACAGGCGTCTGGTAAAATGCTGCATTTTAAAGCGTTTTCGAACGCCATTTTCAAACGTGCTCAACAGCGTTGTGTAACGCACTCCATCATTACAATGGGTGATGAGGGGCGTTAAAAAGGGCTGAAACAAACTAAAATAGAGAGGCCTTAGTGACAAAGTCTGTTTGCTCCTTAACCCCTTATTGACCGCCCTATAGTGTTTTTGATCCCTAGGGCCGTAAAAACATGCTCACTCTGAGGATTAAAGCCCTGGGGGCTGTGGACATGACAGCTCCTGGCGGAAGATGATGATTGGTATTTGTTTCGGGGGTGGGGGGAGAAATTTCCGGAATACTCATTGGGTGTCTCGTCTGAAGTTTTTGCATCTATGGTCGGGGAATGGGAGAGCCCAAATCTTATAGTTCCAGTGTATGTACAACCTTCCACGAGAGCGCGGGGACGTTACTAGTCTAAACAATGCGCATAAATGCCACAAATGTATTAACCCTTAGGGCGCCCACCCACTGGCGATTTTTTTTATTTTTTTTTCCCTGCGAAATTCGCAGCATTTTTTTCTCTGCAGTGGTCTATGGGACTTGTAATGTTAAAATCGCGATCGCGCAAAATCGCAATTTACCGCGAAATCGCGATTTTGCGCGATCGCTATTTTAACATTACAAGTCCCATAGACCCCTGCAGAGAACAAAATGCTGCGAATTTCGCAGGGAAAAAAATCGCCAGTGGGTGGGCGCCCTTAATCGTACTGACCAGCAGATTGTGTGCCTTTAGGAAAAGCATAGGTGTACCGTCAGATGTCACAATTGCAAACCGGCCCCTGCGGTGAGGGAACTCAGGCCCCCACCATATAAAGAATGTGCATGGAGTGCGTTACTCTCTTGCCGCACTGCCTGTTGTGGGAGGGGGTGGAGGGTTGGCCAATGCAGTGTACAGCGCGGAGCTGGTTGATGACATCATCATTCTTCTGCTCCTGGCACCCGTGTGGTCTCCTCACACTACCAGACGCCTGTTGTGGGAGGGGTGGAGGGTCGGCCGGCGCGGAGTTGGATGATGACATCATCATCCTGCTCCTGGCGCCTGTGTGGTCCCTTCACACTGCCGGACGCCTGTTGTGGGAGGGGTGGAGTGTCGGCCGACGCGGTGTATGTAGTGGAGCCGGATGATGACATCATCATTCTTCTGCTCCTGGCACCTGTAGAGAGCATTGGTCCTGTTCCGGAGGGCTGGTCCCATGACTGTCATATTCTGACTGCCCTGTGTTTGTCCCCCCCTTCCCCAGGGGTCAATGTATTTCTTGGAAGCCCCTTGAGGACATGGCCATATGAGGCCTGGTGAAGTGTAGTTCTTATTTTCCAATCTCTCGACGCCTGTGATGTATTCCAGCATTAATGCCCGGATACATTGTGTCCTGCGGCGGGCAGATTATCTCCATATCAAACACAACACTTGGTTTTGGAAGTTCTTTTCCCATCCCCGCATTCAGCATCCCATAACTTCTGCATCTTCCCCGGTCAGAGGTATGTGAGGCCTTGCTTTCTACGTGACAAGCTTTTTGCCCCATTTTGGGTCCATACTTTTGATCACTTAGTATTTTGCCTCCATTTATTAGAGGTTTGTCTTTCTCCAGTTTTTCTGTGTTTGATAGTGTATTCAGTGTATTGTACAGGCCATTACGGATATGGTGATACCAAATATGGGGGTCTTAACCCCCCCCCCCATATGAAATAGAGGAAAATGCACAGAAATATACTTGAATATCTATATCTCTCTCTATAGGGGCCACAACAGCCATGATTATACAAGAGGCTTCTGTACCGCAATGCCTCATCAGTTACAGTAGTGATCATAGGTAATGGCAAGCAGGGACACCTGTTGTCATGGCAACCAATCGGCCCGCCACGATTACAAGGGCCAGACGACATAACATAGGGAGCATGCTCCCTCGGGGAATCCTCTACTTGCTGCCATCTCAACAGAATGTAGGAGTTTAATAGTAGGGATCGCTATCCTTATGTACCCTGCTGTAGCAGTGGGAAGCCCGCTATCGGATGGTGTGAGCTCAGCTTCTGATCCCACGCCATCCACATGATGTACGTTTGTGTCCTGTTGTGGCAAGTACCACACAGCCAGGACAGACGTACATCCGGTGGCATTAAGGGTTTAACCACTTAAGAGATAACTTATGTCCTGGGTGGCTGGTACTTGCTGTAAACTCGTGGGAGCAGAATCTGAGATTGTACTATCCCACAGTGGGAGCTGGCTGGGACTGACAGCAATCTATGCTGATCGTGGCATGTAAAGGGTTCACAGAGGGAGCTGGCTGGGACTGACAGCAATCTATGCTGACCGCGGCAAGTAAAGTGGTCACAGAGGGAGCTGGCTGGGGCTGACAGCAATCTATGCTGACCGTGGCATGTAAAGGGTTTATAGAGGGAGCTGGTTGGGACTGACAGCAATCTATGCTGACCGTGGCATGTAAAGGGTTCGCAGAGGGAGCTGGCTGGGACTGACAGCAATCTATGCTTACCGCGGCATGTAAAGGGTTCACAGAGGAAGCTGGCTGGGGCTGACAGCAATCTATGCTGACTGGGCATGTAAAAGGTTTACAGAGGGAGCTGGCTGGGACTGACAGCCATCTACGCTGATCGCGACATGTAAAGGGTTTACAGAGGGAGCTGGCTGGGGCTGATAGCAATCTATGCTGACCGCGGCATGTAAAGGGTTCGCAGAGGGAGCTGGCTGCGACTGACAGCCATCTTTGCTGACCGCGGCATGTAAAGGGTTCACAGTGGGAGCTGGCTGGGATTGAAAGCAATAAATGCTGACCACGGCATGTAAAGGGTTTACAGAGGGAGCTGGCTTGGGCTGACAGCAATCTATGCTGACCGTGACATGTAAAGGGTTCACAGAGGGAGCTGGCTGGGGCTGACAGCAATCTATGCTGACCGTGGCATGTAAAAGGTTTACAGAGGGAGCTGGCTTGGGCTGACAGCAATCTATGCTGACCGCGGCATATAGAGGGAGCACAGTGGGAGCTGGCTGGGACTGACAGCAATCTATGCTGACCGTGGAATGTAAAGGGTTCACAGTGGGAGCTGGCTGGAGCTGCCAGCAATCTATGCTGACCGTGGAATGTAAAGGGTTCACAGTGAGAGCTGGCTGGAGCTGACAGCAATCTATGCTGACCGTGGCATGTAAAGGGTTTACAGAGGGAGCTGGTTGGGACTGACAGCAATCTATGCTGACCGTGGAATGTAAAGGGTACAATGGTGTCGCATCTGTAAGAAGTCCCCGCGCTGCACGCAGATGGCGCAGAGGGGTGCAGTTGGGGCCGCGCCATGTCCGCTAGGTGCTGTTATTCACCCGCCCCTCCAGCCTCCTGTGCGGCAGCAGCCATGCATGAAGACTCGGCCTGCGCTGTGCAGATGCTTCTGTTGTGCGCATAAACCTCTCCATTTATGACCCCACTAGTCCCAGCGAAGACTAGAGAGCCCCCCCCAATTACCCACAATGCCCCAGCGGAGACTATGGCCCCGCCCATTACCCACAATGCCCTGGTTAAAGCAGCTGTAAACACTAATGCCCACTAGAGATATGATGGCCTCACCTGCTGGATGTGCAGCTCTGCCTGCAGGAACTGAAGCCCGGCCACCGCACCCACCCCAAAAGACATGAAGTTCAGAACTGCTGCGTCCTCCCCAGCGCTGCCGCCCACTAGCCCCGCCCCACGCTCACTGATTGGATGGTGCGTCTGGAGTGTAGTGGCTGCTGGGAGATCCTACCACCAGCCAATACATTCTAGCCAGCAGATCAGTGAAGTCGCTAGAGTGGAGCTACTGAAGAGAGGAGCCGCTCCAATCTAGTCTTGTGGAGCTAGTGAGCTCCATATTACCTTCAGAGGGGAAGGATGGGTGGGGGGCTGCTGGATCCTGACAGTCATCAAAGGGATGACAACCAGCTAGAACTAGGAGTAATAGATGCAATATAGACCATCCACCATAACACTGATACATATGGTTGGTGAGGAGACAAACTGCTATAGGCGTGCCACGCGCGTGCGCCGGGCACATCCGCCGGGCCGAAGAAAGAAGATCTGCCCGGTCCGCTACGGGTAAGTTATTCTTATTTTAGGTCTCCCGCGGATCCGGACGGCTTCTGTAGGCTTCAATAGAAGCCTGCGGGAGCCGTCCCCGCGGGAGACCCGCACCTAAATGGAGCATGTCCACATTTTTATTAATTCACTTTTATTGACCATCCGCAGGTATTTATCTACCCGCGGGTGGTCATTGCATCCCTATGGGGTGCGGATCCGCGTGCGGGTGATCTGCTGCGGATTTTAATTCTTCTTTTCCCCGTGGACATGAGGCCTAAAGGCTCTGCATATCCAAGTGATTCTGATATTGTTTTTTTGCCACATGTTGTACTTGATTTAGGTGGTGAAGATCGGGCGGCGCCTGTCATCCCGTAGCAATTTCCAAACTTCCGCGCACTGGCACGGAGTGTAAACTGCTGGTGAAGGGGACAGGATTCCATTTGTTCTGGGGCAGTTGCACCTATGAAAGTCACAGAAAATAGAAATGATTGATTTCAATGGGTTTGTTCACAGGCGCGTATTTTCCATGTGCATTTCGATCGCACAAAAAAATACGCAGCATACTATATTTTCTCGCACATTCTCATAGGGAAAGAACGCATATTATACTAATTGTCTATTTCACTAGCTGAGATAATCGTTGCGTGTTATTTCTTTGTCAATTCTAGTCAATGGAAGCAGTGCGTCACGCTATCTTCCGCTGTAGCACAAACTTCAGACGAGACACCCAATGAGTATTCCGGAAATTTCTCCCCCCACCCCCGAAACAAATACCAATCATCATCTTCCGCCAGGAGCTGTCATGTCCACAGCCCCCAGGGCTTTACTCCTCAGAGTGAGTAAAAACCGCTTCCCCGCCCACCGCCAGCCACGTCATATGACCCAGTAGATTTTAGTAGGCCGCTGTCTCCCCCTTGTGTGCTGCATTAAAAATGCACTCTGCTAAAAATAAAAAGGGTCCAGTTCTGTGGCTTCTCGGAGGAGATAGGGGATCCCCCACCTCCCGTCCACGAGCTGCAGCGGAGACTGACTAACATGGCTGCCAAGTCCGGTATTTATACTTCTAAATTGATGACATCACAATGCAGTGACATCAGCCTGCCAGACACCTGGCTCATTTGCATACAGTGTGTATGTATGTATGTATGTATGTATGAATGAATGAGAATGAATGAATCTATCTATTTATTTATTAATTATGTAGATATAGATTATATCTGAATTATAGATTTTGTGCATATAGATTAAAGATAGATTTTAGATGATATATATATTTATATATCTACATACATACACAAACACATAAAGCTGTATTATGTATATATGTAGATTCTATAATGTATGTTGATTATATAATAGATCTATTGATTGATAGATAGATAATAGATCTATGGATTATCTAATTAATATAGATGATAAAATCTACACAGATATAAATAATCTAAAATCTATCATCTGGATATAATGTATGTCTATAATCTACTCACTCTATCTACTCACTCTATCTATCTATCTATCTATCTATCTATCTATCTATCTATCTATCTATCTATCTATCTATCTATCTATCTATCTATCGCTATACAAATAGCAAGATTTATTTCTCTATATAATCTATAGTTATGGATGGATGGATGAATTTATTTATGTATGGCGGGGAAAAAAAAAGGCCTGCTGTACATTTTAACTTCTTCAGATGACCATGCTGATCTATTCTTATTCTTACTAGGGTCTACTAATGCCAGCCCAGGGGAAGCCAATAAAGCCCTATGGGCTCGAAGCCAATTTTCCTTTTTTTGGGAAAAAGTTTCCGTCCGTCCCCACTCGAAATGCGTCCACCAAAAGAGATCTCTCAAAACGACCAACGGACGCACCTTCAGAGGCAAACTAGTGCTTGCTTCTAGTGTCATCGTCTGCTTAACCATCCTGCGTAGGGAGGTGACGAGTCCTGCAGGCTCTGCAAGCCTAGGATGCGTGAGCACGGTGCAAGAGGAAGGACTGAGGAGGATGTGAGGGGGAGGGCGCGGTTGAGAAAGCGTTGGGTGGGGCTATGCAAAGGTCTTCCAGCTCCCTCAGAGCATGCCGGGTTTTTTTCTCCCACGCGTGAAAAACGCAATTCTATTAAAATTCCATCCGCGGGTGCAAAAATCAGTTTAATGGACCACGGATGGCCAATGATTCCCTAGGGGCAAATCCGCTGCGGAAACCGCAATTCCATTTTGCTAGTGGACATGAGGCCTTAAGGCTCCTTCCCACAGACGGATCTATTCAACCTAATAGCTCAATGCTTACGGTGCGGAATCCACAGCGGAATTCCGCACCGTAAAATCACCCGTCCTCACCCACGGCATGCTCTATTTGCCGCGGGTGTACGCGTGGACGGCTTCCATTACAGCCTGTGGAAGCCGTCCATTCACGCTATCTTCCGCTGTAGCACAGCGGAAGATAGCGTGAAACTGCCTCTACGCCTACCGCGTCACATGCCGCTGCGGTGCGTCACGCGCTCGATTGCCCATGCGCGCTGAGGCGTCATGCGGGACTCCGAAACTGGAGGTAAGTATTGGGGTCTCTTGGGGCCGCCGTGACGGGCTCCGCCCCGGAATTCCATGGCGGAGCCCGTCACAGCCATGTGCAGCCGGCCTTACAGCGTGGGTAATCAGGAGTTAAAAACATAAATAAGGTAAAACAAAAAAACAAATTCAAATCACGTTTTATTATTTACTAAAAATGTGGATTTTACACCAAGTGTCATTCCCTGATAAACCAAAGGCCGCTGTGTTTGGGTATCTTTTCTGTTTACTCAATCGGTGTAAAATATTGCGCAGTTTTTCAGGATCCTCCGTCATAATTCTTTGAAAGAAAAAGCTTATAAAAAAAAAAAAAGGTGAGTCACAGGCAAAAAGCAGTCCATAAAACGAAGGGTTTCAAGATTGCTGAACGTTGAGGGTCTCTTCACTGTCGGACAGCCTTCCCATTCTCAAGGACGTCAGATCTGCAGGAAATGATGAAAAATCAGCAGGTTAACAGTCACATCACACCAGTATTACTGATCCCTAGATCCGCTCCACCCACTTACATTGACCACTACTCCCCCAACCTGGTCAGAACAATCATATATAATAAATATATATACATACGTACACGTACGGTAATGCCTCATCAGTTACAGTAGTGATCATAGGTAATGGCAAGCAGGGACACCTGTTGTCATGGCAACCCATCGGCCCGCCATGATTACAAGGGCCAGACGACATAACATAGGGAGCACGCTCCCTCGGGGAATCCTTTACTTGCTGCCATCTCAAAACTTTGCAGGACAACCTATGGTTTCTCTTGGTATCATTTTGGACTACATGCCACTTTTTCATCGTTTTTTATGATATTTTTTTTGGGGGGGGGGAATTGAATGACCCAAAAAGTACAATTCTGACATTTTGGCTTTTTTTCTGACAACATAAATGATGCTGATTTTTTGAGAGTTCAAATTGTTATGGACACGAAGATACCAAATAGATTTTAGATGTTCTTATTTCATCACCGGTGCTCAGGAAAGATGTTACAGTATTGGAGGGGGTTCAAAAAAGAGCGACTAAACTAATACAGGGGACTCAGGCTAGCTGTGGTCCAGTCGCAAGGGCTGTGAAAAACCCTGTGGTAGACCCGGAGAGCTTGCCTTAGCTTGCTCGATGGGCCTGCTTCGATCTGGGAGGTTGAGGAGGGTCAACCGTTGAGGGCTGCGGGGTAGTGTAGGGACAGTTAGTAAAACAGACAGTTTCATTACTCAGGACACATTTTACCTGCACATAACCCTCCGGCGTCATTTGAAGACACATTGCTCATTCTCGCCCCTGCCCTCTCCATCAAACTCGGAGAGATGGCGCTGATTTTGTACCTGAAACCACGTGATGTCGGACGTCCATGACTACAGCAACTCACGCAGGACCGCATGGAAAAAGACCATATTTGGACCACCCAATCCCATGCTTTGATTCCCAACCACGTATTGCTTCCTGCTGCCCATAAAGGGCAATTAACTCATCATGCTATATAAGATGCTATACGCCTACTAATAAACAGTCAGGAAGACTTTCTACACTGACAGTCTTGTCTCCGTGTGATCTCTTACATTGTGCGCACAATCTCTGAACATAAATCTGGAAGGGTACAAACATTCCTATTGATTACGCCGTAGACCCCAAAATAAATCCACATCACTGAGAAGCTCCACTGAAATCAATGGAGGTGTTTTACAGTGTTTACCGTGGCTTTTCAAACGCCGAGCTAAACGCTGTAAAAACTGTCTGTGTGAGAGCGGCCCTAGTGACGAAGTCTGTTTGCTCCTTAACCCCTTAGTGACTTCCTGCCTAAGCGGGCTTTAATCTCCAGGGCCGTAAAAAGACACTTGCTCTGGGGATTAAAGCCCTGGGGGCTGTGGACATGACAGCTCCCTGCTGTTGGCGCGACCACCAGTCACCCTTAAAAGTAAACAGAAAGTTAAAAAATGGTAAAATGTAATCTTCGCTCATATTCGTGAGGGGAGATGTAATTACATACCTAAGGCCCCCGGATTTACCCTTGGACCTCACCTCGGCTTCTGCGCACGCGCCCGTCGTCAACGTTGGCCGATGAAAGAGCCGCAGTTTGCCTGAGTAATTTAAGATATCCCTGCTCCTGGCTACCGAGCATAGCCGAGAGCCTGGAGATTTCATGGTGGGCCGCAGTACATGGTCCCCAGTCACGTGATTGCCGTTAGCCAATGGATATCCATTCCGTAACGAATCCAATCCGTAAAGGAAGGTGAAAATATTTCTATAGGCCTCCGGCGATGTCCCCCGGGATCCTTATCCTCGGTTGGATAGCGGCGATCATGTAAAAGTTAAGAAAAAGTTGAAGTTTAATCTCCCCTCTTAGATTGGTGAGAGGAGATGAAACTTCTTACCGGAGGCCTCCGTATTTGAACCTCAATGTGATCCTCCTCCGTGGACCTTCTCCGGCTTCTGCGCATGAACCTGCCTTAAAATGCCAGACACATGCGCAGCAGCTGGGGAGCCCGGTAAATTTTAAATCTCTGTGCTCCCGGCTACCAAAGGTCACCGAGAGCCTGGAGCAGTGATCGGTGGTCTCGTTGAGCTGTCCCTGGTCACGTGATAAAAAGGTAGTGATCTACTGAAGGCCGGTCTCACACGACTGGATATGTTATACAGCCAGCCGCGGCGAAGGGAAGATCCGGAGCAGGTAAATTCCGATTTTGGTCTCCCGCACGAAAATGGAGCATGGTCCAGATTTTTTCATGCTCCATTTAAAAAAAAATCACTTATATAATTTATATATTTATATAATATATATATATATATATTTATATAATGGGCCTTTTTTGATATGTCATGGTGTATCACATTATAGGATGCCTATCATGTTATTACATGGGAAGGAGCTTTACATGTCAGCCGGGATAATAGGTGACGGCTAGCCCACCTCTCCCGCTGTGAACCCCATACGTAATGTGACGTGTCTGTGCCGGTCACATGACAGTGCCAGTCACGTGACCTCACTGTCAATTCCATCTGCGGTGTCACATGACATTGCCAGTCATGTGACCGCTTGCTCCGCCCACTTTTCGGCATCATCACAGGTCCTCCAGCAGCGTTATTATGACGCGTGAGCCGGTGGCAATGCAGGGACGCACGCCAGGATGTATACTTCGCCCGATACAACGTGGCTCTTCCAGGTGATTGAATTGTATGTCTAGTAGTTTTATATTTAAGTTAGCTATCTATGAGTGGCAGGATATACTTGAAAAAGGCTTCCAACAGCCGAAACGCGTTGTATGTATATGCCGGGTCCCCTCAAAAAGGGACCTATTTGTGTTTGTTTAATAATAAAAACTATTTCCTGATATTGGATCGTGAGGAAGCAACTTTCGATTCTGGTGGAGGTAGTCTTCGGAGTTAACAATTGTTTAGAGCCATCTCGGACTCCTGAGGGGGGAGGCTGACACTCCCCTCTCCTAAGTGAGTATACATCATCTATCCTGTGTGTTCGCAGCGCAGCTTTATTGTGACCGTTACACGACTGGATATGTTATACAGCCAGCCGCGGCAAAGGGAAGATCCGGAGCAGGTGAATTCCGATTTTGGTCTCCCGCACGAAAATGGAGCATGGTCCAGATTTTTTCATGCTCCATTTTAAAAAAAATCACTTATATAATTTATATATTTATATAATATATATATATATTTATATAATGGGCCTTTTTTGATATGTCATGGTGTATCACATTATAGGATGCCTATCATGTTATTACATGGGAAGGAGCTTTACATGTCAGCCGGGATAATAGGTGACGGCTAGCCCACCTCTCCCGCTGTGAACCCCATACGTAATGTGACGTGTCTGTGCCGGTCACATGACAGTGCCAGTCACGTGACCTCACGGTCAATTCCATCTGCGGTGTCACATGACATTGCCAGTCATGTGACCGCTTGCTCCGCCCACTTTTCGGCATCATCACAGGTCCTCCAGCAGCGTTATTATGACGCGTGAGCCGGTGGCAATGCAGGGACGCACGCCAGGATGTATACTTCGCCCGATACAACGTGGCTCTTCCAGGTGATTGAATTGTATGTCTAGTAGTTTTATATTTAAGTTAGCTATCTATGAGTGGCAGGATATACTTGAAAAAGGCTTCCAACAGCCGAAACGCGTTGTATGTATAGGCCGGGTCCCCTCAAAAAGGGACCTATTTGTGTTTGTTTAATAATAAAAACTATTTCCTGATATTGGATCGTGAGGAAGCAACTTTCGATTCTGGTGGAGGTAGTCTTCGGAGTTAACAATTGTTTAGAGCTATCTCGGACTCCTGAGGGGGGAGGCTGACACTCCCCTCTCCTAAGTGAGTACACATCATCTATCCTGTGTGTTCGCAGCGCAGCTTTATTGTGATCGTTACACGACTGGATATGTTATACAGCCAGCCGCGGCGAAGGGAAGATCCGGAGCAGGTGAGTAAATTCCGATTTTGGTCTCCCGCACGAAAATGGAGCATGGTCCATGTGAACGCATGTGCCCATCAGCAAGATGGTGGACGCAAGCGCAGAAGCTGCAGAGGGCCTGGTAAATTTAAAGTCTCCTTACTCCTGGCTACTAAAGGTAGCCGAGAGCCTGGAGCAGTGACTGAGGGCCGCAGTGAGCGGTCCCCGGTCATGTGATCGCTGTTATCCGATGGATAATGGCGATTACGTAAATGTTAAGACACAGTTGACGTTTGATGCGCCTTTCGGTTTGGGCCCTGTTGTGCATACGGTCATAATATTAGGGCCACAATGGGTAGGTTTCTGAACACGGGACAAACGGGGATCCATTTTGGAGTGAAAGTCTTCATTCCTATGTACACTGTACAAAAAAATGCTTTTAAAATGACACAATTGCCCAAAAAATTAAAATTGTAATTTTTTCCTTTTGCTTTGCTCAGATTCATTCAAATACTGTGGGTCAAAATACGCAGCACAGCCCTAGAAGAATTCGTTAAGGGGTCTAGTTTTTTAACGCAGCAGTTCTGAACTTCATGTCTTTTGGGGTGGGTGCGGTGGCCGGGCTTCAGTTCCTGCAGGCAGAGCTGCACATCCAGCAGGTGAGGCTATCATATCTCTAGTGGGCATTAGTGGCAAATATGCGAGTGTGTCTGGCAGTGCAGTGCGCCTTGTAAGAACAATGCATTGCGATGTGTGTATGTGTGTAAAATATATACACATACATAAACAAACACACACACACCGCTGTATGAGCAACTGTAAGAAACAAAATAAATGGTGGGAATATGGCGGCCGCCTGATCTTTCACGCACATAGTATTCATAGGGGAGGTCCTATATTTTCTCGGTCAAGTATTAACGGGAGAGAATACTGCTGGTGAAAACGAAACCACAGAAATCTTAGGCTTAGTTTTGTCCCAATATACGGCCGTGACCATCACCAGCGATGCTTTTTTTTAGAGGATTAAATCGCATCGCTGCCGCGCACATTAAAAACCGCATGTTTTTGTTTAACGCGCAAGTCGGTAGGACTTTCCAATGTTAACATTGCAGCGCATATTTGTCGCCTTGTGATGCGATAAAACGCAGCCTCCATAGGATTACATGGGAGATTTTAAAAAACGCACTGCGCAGAAGGACACAGCAGGCTGCGATTTTCTCTCTCAACATCACATCAGTGAAAACCTTGCTGAAGGGAAGGGAACCGTCGGGAATCATTGGCTGCGAAATCTGCTTTTTTTTTTTTCAATAACCAACGCATCGGTTAAAAATGGCGCGATTTTACCCGCCGGTTTGAAACCACCCTAGAGAAAAATAGGGCAAAAAGATGGAGAACTGGGAGGTGACCCGCTAATCTCTATGGTGCTGTAAGTTTGGGTAAATCCAATAGGTGGTGCAACACGTTTCTGTAAAACCAACAGAGGGCGCTGCAATGTTACTGTAGAAACCAATGGACAGCATGGCAGGTAGCTATACATAAACTATACAAAATCTGATTGGTTGCTGCTGCCGACGCCATTTTTTTAAAAGGTACGCTCAGTTCTTTCATAGAGAACAAGAAGGTAGGTACTTACAATTCAGGTAGGTAGGTTCAGTTTGGGCCTGGGAGAGACTCCAGTGGAGACTGACGGAAAAATGGCTGCTTACAACCTGTGGTCCTTGTTTCGGGTGCGTGTGTCACCATCGATCTAATGTATCTTACTGCATAGATATATATCTAGCTATAAAAATAGATAGTTATATATCAATATAGATATTTCTAAAAATATCTAGCTTTACGTATAAATTTAAACTTCTATAGTTATAGTTTTGTAAGGCTGAAAACAGACATACAGAATTTGTATTATTATCAGCATTATTCTTATAATTGCCATTGATGTTATTCCAGGGTCAGGTAATACACTGCATGAGGCTTTGACCAATTTTTACTATTTTAGGTAAAAAGCTGCATTGACTGCACTTCTGCATTTAGTGCGATATGGTAGGACTGCAAGCAAAGCCTGAGACAAGATCTTGGTGCGCCCCATGACAATACATATCAGGTAGGTATCCTGCTCTAGAGGTATGAAGGCACCATACAGCAGCACTCATCTGTAATCCAACCTGCAGGGACATTGTGTGCTGCTGTAATGCCCCAAAGTTACTGTAAGATTCTATTGCTTTACTGGTTTTTGCTTTTTTTGGTGTTTTTTATCTTTCATCCCAGTGCTACAAAGACCGAGGACAGAAAGCTCTGGCACTGAAATACTGTGATGAGGCTTCAGCCATGCCACCGGTTACTAAAGAGGTGAGGACTGTCAGTAGTAACGTGGTAACACAATTCAACTGTTATTTCAGCCAAAGTGGATTTTTTTCCTGCACACGGGACCCGCGCCTGCAGGGATAAATGACATCCGCAGATATTTTACTACCTCCATGGCGAATCCGTAGCGGGCCTGATTTTCCCCGTGGACATGAGGCCTAATGAGTTCCAGGTGTGTTATTTTTCTCGTGGGATTGACTGTATTTGCGTTTTCTAACGCACCTCCCCACCCATCACAATTGTGGGGTGCATTAAAACCGCTTTACCATGCGTTCAAAAGTGCTGCTCAAAATTGAGGTAAAAAACCCACGATTTTAAGCTGTGTTTTCTGAATGCACGTCTTAGAGCAGCCTTAGGCCCCGTGCACATGGGCAGAAATTCCGCTGCCGGATTTCCCGCAGAATTTCCACCCATGGAAGCTGCCATAGGATTGCGTTAGAAAACGCAATCCTAGGCAGACGGCCGCGGTTTGTCCGCACGAAATCACACGTGGAAAACAAACCGCGGCATGCTCTATTTCTGTGCGGGGATCGCAGAGCCCCGCACAGAAATGTCACTCGCCGGCCGCTGGCACCGGTCTGCGCATTTAGGACGGCAACTCCCACGGCCTAGAAGTTTGTATGATCTAGAGCACAGGTGTCAAACAATGCCCGCGGGCCGAATCCGGCCCGCCGCCTATGCAGTAAGTTCCCTCACTCCTCCGTGCTGCTGTCAGTAGTCAGTCTGCTCTCGGCTTGTTCTGTCTAATGCAGACAGTAATAGAGGAGTGCCGATAGCAGACTGACGCATGTATTTTTCACATTGGGAGACATATGTCCATGTGAATTAGCCCTAAGGGTGTGTGTTCAGAGAAGAGTGCGCACAAGATGCAAGCAGACCATGAGCATCTAGAATAGGGTTTTCCAACATTCTTTGGCCAAGTATTCCCTTCTCAAATAAATTACTTAAAAATTCAGCAAAGGTTATCATCGCACTATGTGTTGTACCTACCTTCATCACAATACCAGGACAGACTAAGTACTCCCTAGAGGCAATGACTGTACTCCTTGATAGAGAAATAAGGTGTACAGAGGTGGCAGTCACTCTCCTGCCACACTAGTATTATAAATGGCACATGGTGGGGAAAGCCCTGTTAGGGCCCTAGAAGCTTCAAGGTACATCTCTAGCCCATGAGATACATATATGACTGGCTCAGAGCCAACCATCCGATGGTTTAACCCCTTAACGACCAGCCCATAGTGTTTTTACGTCCGATTAAATTGATACAACTGCCAAAATAATGAAAATTGAAATTTTTCCTACTGCTTAGATTTATTAAAAAATTGTAGGGTAAAAATACGCAGTACACCACTAGATGAATTCGTTAAGGGGTCTAGTTTTCAAAATGGGGTCATTTGTAGGGGTTCTCTGTCGTTTTGGCCGCTCAAGGGCTCTACAAGCGTGCTATGGGGCCGAAATCCCCTTCATGCTAAATTTCAGTTCTGAAAGCCACCGACTACTCATCAAAGGGATGACAACCAGCTAGAACTAGGAGTAATAGATGCAATATAGACCATCCACCATAACACTGATACATATGGTTGGTGAGGAGACAAACTGCTATAGGCGTGCCGCGCGCGTGCGCCGGGCACATCCGCCGGGACGAAGAAAGAAGATCTGGCCGCAAAGAAGAGAAGATCTGCCCGGTCCGCTACGGGTAAGTTATTCTTATTTTAGGTCTCCCGCGGATCCGGACGGCTTCTATAGGCTTCAATAGAAGCCTGCGGGAGCCGTCCCCGCGGGAGACCCGCACCTAAATGGAGCATGTCCACATTTTTCTTAATTCACTTTTATTGACCATCCGCAGATATTTATCTACCCGCGGGTGGTCAATGCATCCCTATGGGGTGCGGATCCGCGTGCGGGTGATCCGCTGCGGATTTTAATTCTTCTTTTACCCATTGTGGCCCTAATATTATGACCGTATGCACAACAGGGCCCAAACCGAAAGGCGCATCAAACGTCAACTGTGTCTTAACATTTACGTAATCGCCATTATCCATCGGATAACGGCGATCACATGACCGGGGACCGCTCACTGCGGCCCTCAGTCACTGCTCCAGGCTCTCGGCTACCTTTAGTAGCCAGGAGCAAGGAGACTTTAAATTTACCAGGCCCTCTGCAGCTTCTGCGCTTGCGTCCACCATCTTGCTGATGGGCACATGCGCTCACATGGACCATGCTCCATTTTCGTGCGGGAGACCAAAATCGGAATTTACTCACCTGCTCCGGATCTTCCCTTCGCCGCGGCTGGCTGTATAACATATCCAGTTGTGTAACGGTCACAATAAAGCTGCGCTGCGAACACACAGGATAGATGATGTATACTCACTTAGGAGAGGGGAGTGTCAGCCTCCCCCCTCAGGAGTCCGAGATGGCTCTAAACAATTGTTAACTCCGAAGACTACCTCCACCAGAATCGAAAGTTGCTTCCTCACGATCCAATATCAGGAAATAGTTTTTATTATTAAACAAACACAAATAGGTCCCTTTTTGAGGGGACCCGGCATATACATACAACGCGTTTCGGCTGTTGGAAGCCTTTTTCAAGTATATCCTGCCACTCATAGATAGCTAACTTAAATATAAAACTACTAGACCTAGACATACAATTCAATAACCTGGAAGAGCCACGTTGTATCGGGCGAAGTATACATCCTGGCGTGCGTCCCTGCATTGCCACCGGCTCACGCGTCATAATAACGCTGCTGGAGGACCTGTGATGATGCCGAAAAGTGGGCGGAGCAAGCGGTCACATGACTGGCAATGTCATGTGACACCGCAGATGGAATTGACAGTGAGGAGGTCACGTGACCGGCACTGTCATGTGACCGGCACAGACACGTCACATTACGTATGGGGTTCACAGCGGGAGGGGTGGGCTAACCGTCACCTATTATCCCGGCTGACATGTAAAGCTCCTTCCCATGTAATCACATGATGGGCATCCTATAATGTGATACACCATGACATATAGAGATGAGCGAACACCAAAATGTTCGGGTGTTCGTTATTCGTAACGAACTTCCCGTGATGCTCGAGGGTTCGTTTCGAACAACGAACCCCATTGAAGTCAATGGGCGACCAGAACATTTTTGTATTTCGCCGATGCTCGCTAAGGTTTTCATGTGTGAAAATCTGGGCAATTCAGGAAAGTGATGGGAATGACACAGTGACGGATAGGGCAGGCGAGGGGCTACATGTTGGGCTGCATCTCAAGTTCACAGGTCCCACTATTAAGCCACAATAGCGGCAAGAGTGGGCCCCCCCCCCAACAACTTTTACTTCTGAAAAGCCCTCATTAGCATGGCATACCTTTGCTAAGCACCACACTACCTCCAACAAAGCACAATCACTGCCTGCATGACACTCCACTGACACTTCTCCTGTGTTACATGCTGCCCAACCGCACCCCCTCCCCCCCACAGCGCACACCAAACTGTCCCTGCGCAGCCTTCAGCTGCCCTCATGCCACACCACCCTCATGTCTATTTAGAAGTGCGTCTGCCACGACGAGGGACCGCAGGCACACACTGCACAGGGTTGGCACGGCTAGGTAGCGACCCTCTTTAATAGGGGCGGGGCGATAGCCCACAATGCTGTACAGAAGCAATGAGAAATATAATCCTGTGCCACCGCCATCAGGAGCTGCACACGTGGGCATAGCAATGGGGAACCTATGTGCCACACACTATTCATTCTGTCAAGGTGTCTGCATGCCCCAGTCAGACTGGTTATATGCACCTTAACAGTAACCGCGTTGGTGGTAATGTGGTGGTGACTGCGGACCTAGTACCACGGTTGTATTTTGTTGGTTTTCGGAATGTGTCCAGGATTAAGTGGGCCGTGGCGGGGGGATGGTGGGGGGGCTCTCTTGTAGTGTCGGTAAAGGTGAAATTCTTGGACTGCCACCAGACGAACCAATGCAAAGGCATTTGCCAACAATGTTTTCCCTGTTGGAGGAGGAGGGGGATGTTTTTGAGGCACTACGTGTCCTCTCCACGTGTCCGTGGTTATATGCACCTTAACAGTAACCGCGTTGGTGGTAATGTGGTGGTGACTGCGGACCTAGTACCACGGTTGTATTTTGTTGGTTTTCGGAATGTGGCCAGGATTAAGTGGGCCGTGGCGGGGGGATGGTGGGGGGGCTCTCTTGTAGTGTCGGTAAAGGTGAAATTCTTGGACTGCCACCAGACGAACCAATGCAAAGGCATTTGCCAACAATGTTTTCCCTGTTGGAGGAGGAGGGGGATGTTTTTGAGGCACTACGTGTCCTCTCCACGTGTCCGTGGTTATATGCACCTTAACAGTAACCGCGTTGGTGGTAATGTGGTGGTGACTGCGGACCTAGTACCACGGTTGTATTTTGTTGGTTTTCGGAATGTGGCCAGGATTAAGTGGGCCGTGGCGGGGGGATGGTGGGGGGGCTCTCTTGTAGTGTCGGTAAAGGTGAAATTCTTGGACTGCCACCAGACGAACCAATGCAAAGGCATTTGCCAACAATGTTTTCCCTGTTGGAGGAGGAGGGGGATGTTTTTGAGGCACTATGTGTCCTCTCCACGTGTCCGTTCCATGTAAGCAATAGTAGCACTCAAGACAGGCCCCAGTAACAATTCTGAAGCAGCAGTATAGCGGGAGCGCAGTCTTCGTTCCATGTAAGCAATAGTAGCACTCAAGACAGGCCCCAGTAACAATTCTGAAGCAGCAGTATAGCGGGAGCGCAGTCTTCGTTCCATGTAAGCAATAGTAGCACTCAAGACAGGCCCCAGTAACAATTCTGAAGCAGCAGTATAGCGGGAGCGCAGTCTTCGTTCCATGTAAGCAATAGTAGCACTCAAGACAGGCCCCAGTAACAATTCTGAAGCAGCAGTATAGCGGGAGCGCAGTCTTCGTTCCATGTAAGCAATAGTAGCACTCAAGACAGGCCCCAGTAACAATTCTGAAGCAGCAGTATAGCGGGAGCGCAGTCTTCGTTCCATGTAAGCAATAGTAGCACTCAAGACAGGCCCCAGTAACAATTCTGAAGCAGCAGTATAGCGGGAGCGCAGTCTTCGTTCCATGTAAGCAATAGTAGCACTCAAGACAGGCCCCAGTAACAATTCTGAAGCAGCAGTATAGCGGGAGCGCAGTCTTCGTTCCATGTAAGCAATAGTAGCACTCAAGACAGGCCCCAGTAACAATTCTGAAGCAGCAGTATAGCGGGAGCGCAGTCTTCGTTCCATGTAAGCAATAGTAGCACTCAAGACAGGCCCCAGTAACAATTCTGAAGCAGCAGTATAGCGGGAGCGCAGTCTTCGTTCCATGTAAGCAATAGTAGCACTCAAGACAGGCCCCAGTAACAATTCTGAAGCAGCAGTATAGCGGGAGCGCAGTCTTCGTTCCATGTAAGCAATAGTAGCACTCAAGACAGGCCCCAGTAACAATTCTGAAGCAGCAGTATAGCGGGAGCGCAGTCTTCGTTCCATGTAAGCAATAGTAGCACTCAAGACAGGCCCCAGTAACAATTCTGAAGCAGCAGTATAGCGGGAGCGCAGTCTTCGTTCCATGTAAGCAATAGTAGCACTCAAGACAGGCCCCAGTAACAATTCTGAAGCAGCAGTATAGCGGGAGCGCAGTCTTCGTTCCATGTAAGCAATGGTTAATGTGGCTTAAGTGGTAACTAGGCCTGTAGGCAGCCCAGTGTAACGAAAAATTGGTTCAAGTTAAAGTTTCAACGCTTTTAAGCGCATTGAAACTTATAAAAATTGTTAAGAAAAATTATTTGAGTGAGCCTTGTGGCCCTAAGAAAAATTGCCCGTTCAGCGTGATTACGTGAGGTTTCAGGAGGAGGAGCAGGAGGAGGAGGAGGAGGAATATTAGACACAGATTGATGAAGCAGAAATGTCCCCGTTTTGGATGGTGAGAGAGAACGTAGCTTCCATCCGCGGGTGCAGCCTACGTATTGCTTACGTATCGCTGCTGTCCGCTGGTGGAGAACAGAAGTCTGGGGAAATCCAGCCTTTGTTCATCTTGATGAGTGTTAGCCTGTCGGCACTGTCGGTTGACAAGCGGCTACGCTTATCTGTGATGATTCCCCCAGCCGCACTAAACACCCTTTCCGACAAGACGCTAGCCGCAGGACAAGCAAGCACCTCCAGGGCATACAGGGCTAGTTCAGGCCACGTGTCCAGCTTCGACACCCAGTAGTTGTAGGGGGCAGAGGCGTCACCAAGGATGGTCGTGCGATCCGCTACGTACTCCCTCACCATCCTTTTACAGTGCTCCCGCCGACTCAGCCGTGACTGGGGAGCGGTGACACAGTCTTGGTGGGGAGCCATAAAGCTGGCCAGGCCCTTAAAGACTGTTGCACTGCCTGGGATGTACATGCTGCTCGATCTACGCACATCCCCTGCTACCTTGCCCTCGGTACTGCGCCTTCTGCCACTAGCGCTGTCGGCTGGGAATTTTACCATCAGCTTGTCCGCAAGGGTCCTGTGGTATAGCAACACTCTAGAACCCCTTTCCTCTTCGGGAATCAGAGTGGGCAGGTTCTCCTTATACCGTGGATCGAGCAGTGTGTACACCCAGTAATACGTCGTGGCCAGAATGCGTGCAACGCGAGGGTCACGAGAAAGGCATCCTAACATGAAGTCAGCCATGTGTGCCAGGGTACCTGTACGCAACACATGGCTGTCCTCACTAGGAAGATCACTTTCAGGATCCTCCTCCTCCTCCTCCTCCTCCTCCTCCTCAGGCCATACACGCTGAAAGGATGACAGGCAATCAGACGCTGTACCGTCAGCAGCGGCCCAAGCTGTCTCTTCCCCCTCCTCCTCATCCTCCTCATGCTCCTCCTCCTCCTCCTGTACGCGCTGAGAAATAGACAGGAGGGTGCCCTGACTATCCAGCGGCATACTGTCTTCCCCCGCCCCCGTTTCCGAGCGCAAAGCAGCTGCCTTTATGGTTTGCAGGGAATTTCTCAAGATGCATAGCAGAGGAATGGTGACGCTAATGATTGTAGCATCGCCGCTCACCACCTGGGTAGACTCCTCAAAATTACCAAGGACATGGCAGATGTCTGCCAACCAGGCCCACTCTTCTGAAAGGAATTGAGGAGGCTGACTCCCACTGCGCCGCCCATGTTGGAGTTGGTATTCGACTATAGCTCTCCGTTGTTCATAGAGCCTGGCCAACATGTGGAGCGTAGAGTTCCACCGTGTGGGCACGTCGCACAGCAGTCGGTGCACTGGCAGCTTAAAGTGATGTTGCAGGGTGCGCAGGGTGGCAGCGTCCGTGTGGGACTTGCGGAAATGTGCGCAGAGCCGGCGCGCCTTTACGAGCAGGTCTGACAAGCGTGGGTAGCTTTTCAGAAAGCGCTGAACCACCAAATTAAAGACGTGGGCCAGGCATGGCACGTGCGTGAGGCTGCCGAGCTGCAGAGCCGCCACCAGGTTACGGCCGTTGTCACACACGACCATGCCCGGTTGGAGGCTCAGCGGCGCAAGCCAGCGGTCGGTCTGCTGTGTCAGACCCTGCAGCAGTTCGTGGGCCGTGTGCCTCTTATCGCCTAAGCTGAGTAGTTTCAGCACGGCCTGCTGACGCTTGCCCACCGCTGTGCTGCCACACCGCGCGACACCGACTGCTGGCGACATGCTGCTGCTAACACATCTTGATTGCGAGACAGAGGAGGAGGAGGAGGGTGCTTTAGTGGAGGAAGCATACACCTCCGCAGATACCAGCACCGAGCTGGGGCCCGCAATTCTGGGGGTGGGTAGGACGTGAGCGGTCCCAGGCTCTGACTCTGTCCCAGCCTCCACTAAATTCACCCAATGTGCCGTCAGGGAGATGTAGTGGCCCTGCCCGCCTGTGCTTGTCCACGTGTCCGTAGTTAAGTGGACCGTGGCAGTAACCGCGTTGGTGAGGGCGCGTACAATGTTGCGGGAGACGTGGTCGTGCAGGGCTGGGACGGCACATCGGGAAAAGTAGTGGCGACTGGGAACTGAGTAGCGCGGGGCCGCCGCCTCCATGATACTTTTGAAGGACTCCGTTTCCACAACCCTATACGGCAGCATCTCAAGGCTGATGAATTTTGCGATGCGGACGGTTAACGTTTGAGCGTGCGGGTGCGTGGCGGCGTACTTGCGCTCGAACACTTGCGCAAGCGATGGCTGGACGGTGCGCTGAACTACACTGCTGGATGGGGCCGAGGACAGCGGAGATGAGGGTGTGGGTGCAGGCCATGAGGCGGTAGTGCCTGTGTCCTGAGAGGGGGGTTGCATCTCAGTGGCAGGTTGGGGCACAGGGGGAGAGGCAGGGGTGCAAACCGGAGGCGCTGAACGGCCTTCGTCCCACCTTGTGGGGTGCTTGGCCATCATATGCCTGCGCATGGTGGTGGTGGTGAGGCTGTTGGTGTTGGCTCCCCGGCTGAGCTTTGCGTAACAAAGGTTGCACACCACTGTTCGTCGGTCGTCAGGCGTCTCTGTGAAAAACTGCCAGACCTTAGAGCACCTCGGCCTCTGCAGGGTGGCATGGCGCGAGGGGGCGCTTTGGGAAACACTTGGTGGATTATTCGGTCTGGCCCTGCCTCTACCCCTGGCCCTGGCCACCGCACTGCCTCTTGCAACCTGCCCTGCTGATGCCCTTGACTCCCCCTCTGAAGACCTGTCCTCCTGAGTAAGCGTTGCAGACCAGGTGGGGTCAGTCACCTCATCGTCCTGCTGCTCTTCCTCCGAATCCTCTGTGCGCTGCTCCCTCGGACTTACTGCCCTTACTACTACCTCACTGCAAGACAACTGTGTCTGATCGTCATCGTCCTCCTCACCCACAGAAAGTTCTTGAGACAGTTGGCGGAAGTCCCCAGCCTCATCCCCCGGACCCCGGGAACTTTCGAATGGTTGGGCATCAGTGACTATAAACTCCTCTGGTGGGAGAGGAACCGCTGCTGCCCAATCTGAGCAGGGGCCCGAGAACAGTTCCTGGGAGTGTTCCCGCTCCTGAGCAGGTGTCATTGTAGTGGAGTGAGGAGGCTGGGAGGAAGGAGGAGCAGCAGACAGAGGATTCGGATTTGCAGCAGTGGACGGCGCAGAACTGCGTGTTGACGATAGCTTGCTCGAAGCACTTTCTGCCATCCAGGACAGGACCTGCTCACACTGCTCATTTTCTAATAACCGTCTCCCGCGTGGACCCATTAATTGGGCGATGAATGTGGGGACGCCAGAAACGTGCCTCTCTCCTAATCGCGCAGCAGTCGGCTGCGACACACCGGGATCAGGAGCTCGGCCTGTGCCCACACCCTGACTTGGCCCTCCGCGTCCTCGGCCGCGTCCACGTCCTCTAGGCCTACCCCTACCCCTCAGCATGCTGTATTACCAGTGATTTGATTTCACAGGCAGGAAATAAATTGGCGCAAGACTGCAGGCCAAATATAATTTTTGCACTTTTTGGAAAACGAACGGCCCCACTGCCTTTAGTGAATGAATAATCTAAGTTTAATAACTGTGCTGTGTCCCTGCTAATGTGTCACTGAACGTGAGGGTAGCAGAGTTATTATAACTCTGGCAGAGCAGGTATTTTTTTTCCCAATTAAGGAAAGCAAATGGCGAAGCCAGCAGTAAAGCGTAGATGGGTGCGTATGATTTAGCAATGTTTTTCACGCAGCTCACACGTGTCCACAGCCCTTAGGACGGACAGAGGCTGGACAAATAGATTTGTTTTCAGTTTTTTCCCACCAAAAGGCAGCACTGCGTATATTCTATGAACATGAGAAGTTTAATAACTGTGCTGTGTCCCTGCTAATGTGTCACTGAACGTGAGGGTAGCAGAGTTATTATAACTCTGGCAGAGCAGGTATTTTTTTTCCCAATTAAGGAAAGCAAATGGCGAAGCCAGCAGTAAAGCGTAGCTGGGTGCGTATGATTTAGCACTGTTCTTCACGCAGCTCACACGTCTCCACCGCCCTTAGGACGGACAGAGGCTGGACAAATAGATTTGTTTTCAGTTTTTTCCCACCAAAAGGCAGCACTGCGTATATTCAATGAACATGAGAAGTTTAATAACTGTGCTGTGTCCCTGCTTATGTGTCACAGAACGTGAGGGTAGCAGAGTTATTATAACTCTGGCAGAGCAGGAATTTTTTTTCCCAATTAAGGAAAGCAAATGGCGAAGCCAGCAGTAAAGCGTAGCTGGGTGCGTATGATTTAGCAATGTTTTTCACGCAGCTCACACGTGTCCACAGGCGTTAGGACGGACAGAGGCTGGACAAATAGATTTGTTTTCAGTTTTTTCCCACCAAAAGGCAGCACTGCGTATATTCAATGAACATGAGAAGTTTAATAACTGTGCTGTGTCCCTGCTTATGTGTCACAGAACGTGAGGGTAGCAGAGTTATTATAACTCTGGCAGAGCAGGAATTTTTTTTTCCCAATTAAGGAAAGCAAATGGCGAAGCCAGCAGTAAAGCGTAGCTGGGTGCGTATGATTTAGCAATGTTTTTCACGCAGCTCACACGTGTCCACAGGCGTTAGGACGGACAGAGGCTGGACAAATAGATTTGTTTTCAGTTTTTTTCCACCAAAAGGCAGCACTGCGTATATTCAATGAACATGAGAAGTGTAATAACTGTGCTGTGTCCCTGCTTATGTGTCACAGAACGTGAGGGTAGCAGAGTTATTATAACTCTGGCAGAGCAGGTATTTTTTTTCCCAATTAAGGAAAGCAAATGGCGAAGCCAGCAGTAAAGCGTAGCTGGGTGCGTATGATTTAGCAATGTTTTTCACGCAGCTCACACGTGTCCACAGGCGTTAGGACGGACAGAGGCTGGACAAATAGATTTGTTTTCAGTTTTTTCCCACCAAAAGGCAGCACTGCGTATATTCTATGAATAATAACTGTGTTGTGGCCCTGCCTATACAATTCTTTCCCTGCAGTATCAATGGAGGGTGGAATGCTCTGCAGAGGCGATTTTGAGAAGCCCAAAAAAAATGCAGCACAGCCAACAGCAGCCTGGACAGTACTGCACACGGATAAATATGGCCCTAGAAAGGACCGTTGAGGTTCTTGAAGGCTACACTCACTCCTAACACTCTCCCTGCCTATGCAGCACTTCTGTCCCTAATGCCAGGTGCAACGGTCTGCAGAGGCGATTTTGAGAAAAAAAAAAATGCCACTGCTAACAGCAGCCAACACACAGCTATCAGTGGCCCTAATAAGGACCTTTGGGGGGTCTTGAAGCCTACACTAACTACCAATTCTTTCCCTACAGCAGCTCCGGTATAAACAGCACTGTCCCTCATCTAACTCACACCGCATCTGAGGCGAGCCGCGGGAGGGGCCGACTTTTATATTAGGCGAACACCTGATCTCCCCAGCCACTCACAGCAGGGGGGTGGTATAGGGCTTAAACGTTGCAGGGGGAAGTTGTAATGCCTTCCCTGTCTTTCAATTGGCCAGAAAAGCGCGCTAACGTCTCAGGGAAGGAAGTGAAAGTAACCAGAACACCGCATGGTGTTCGTTACGAATAACGAACATCCCGAACACCCTAATATTCGCACGAATATCAAGCTCGGACGAACGCGTTCGCTCATCTCTAATGACATATCAAAAAAGGCCCATTATATAAATATATAATATAAATATATAAATTATATAATTATACAAGTGATTTTTTTTTAAATGGAGCATGAAAAAATCTGGACCATGCTCCATTTTCGTGCGGGAGACCAAAATCGGAATTTACTCACCTGCTCCGGATCTTCCCTTCGCCGCGGCTGCCTGTATAACATATCCAGTCGTGTGAGACCGGCCTTTGGTAGATCACTACCTTTTTATCACGTGACCAGGGACAGCTCAACGAGACCACCGATCACTGCTCCAGGCTCTCGGTGACCTTTGGTAGCCGGGAGCACAGAGATTTAAAATTTACCGGGCTCCCCAGCTGCTGCGCATGTGTCTGGCATTTTAAGGCAGGTTCATGCGCAGAAGCCGGAGAAGGTCCACGGAGGAGGATCACATTGAGGTTCAAATACGGAGGCCTCCGGTAAGAAGTTTCATCTCCTCTCACCGATCGAAGAGGGGAGATTAAACTTCAACTTTTTCTTAACTTTTACATGATCGCCGTTATCCAACCGAGGATAAGGATCCCGGGGGACATCGCCGGAGGCCTATAGAAATATTTTCACCTTCCTTTACGGATTGGATTCGTTACGGAATAGATATCCATTGGCTAACGGCAATCACGTGACTGGGGACCATGTACTGCGGCCCACCATGAAATCTCCAGGCTCTCGGCTATGTTTGGTAGCCAGGAGCAGGGATATCTTAAATTACTCAGGAAACTGCGGCTCTTGCATCGGCCAACGTTGACGACGGGCGCGTGCGCAGAAGCCGAGGTGAGGTCCAAGGGTAAATCCGGGGGCCTTAGGTATGTAATTACATCTCCCCTCACGAATATGAGCGAAGATTACATTTTACCATTTTTTAACTTTCTGTTTACTTTTAAGGGTGACTGGTGGTCGCGCCAACAGCAGGGAGCTGTCATGTCCACAGCCCCCAGGGCTTTAATCCCCAGAGCAAGTGTCTTTTTACGGCCCTGGAGATTAAAGCCCACTTAGGCAGGAAGTCACTAAGGGGTTAAGGAGCAAACAGACTTCATCACTAGGGCCGCTCTCACACAGACAGTTTTTACAGCATTTAGCTCGGCGTTTAAAAAGCCACGGTAAACACTGTAAAACACCTCCATTGATTTCAGTGGAGCTTCTCAGTGATGTGGATTTATTTTGGGGTCTACGGCGTAATCAATAGGAATGTTTGTACCCTTCCAGATTTATGTTCAGAGATTGTGCGCACAATGTAAGAGATCACACGGAGACAAGACTGTCAGTGTAGAAAGTCTTCCTGACTGTTTATTAGTAGTAGGCGTATAGCATCTTATATAGCATGATGAGTTAATTGCTCTTTATGGGCAGCAGGAAGCAATACGTGGTTGGGAATCAAAGCATGGGATTGGGTGGTCCAAATATGGTATTTTTCCATCCGGTCCTGCGTGAGTTGCTGTAGTCATGGACGTCCGACATCACGTGGTTTCAGGTACAAAATCAGCGCCATCTCTCCGAGTTTGATGGAGAGGGCAGGGGCGAGAATGAGCAATGTGTCGTCAAATGACGCCTGAGGGTTATGTGCAGGTAAAATGTGTCCTGAGGTTATGAGCGTGTGTTTCTATCATGCTGCATATTCTGATGACGGTTAGCAGTAATGAAACTGTCTGTTTTACTAACTGTCCCTACACTACCCCGCAGCCCTCAACGGTTGACCCTCCTCGACCTCCCAGATCGAGGCAGGCCCATCGAGCAAGCTAAGGCAAGCTCTCCGGGTCTACCACAGGGTTTTTCACAGCCCTTGCGACTGGACCACAGCTAGCCTGAGTCCCCTGTATTAGTTTAGTCGCTCTTCTTTGAACCCCCTCCAATACTGTAACATCTTTCCTGAGCACCGGTGATGAAATAAGAACATCTAAAATCTATTTGGTATCTTCGTGTCCATAGCAATTTGAACTCTCAAAAAATCAGCATCATTTATATTGTCAGAAAAAAAGCCAAAATGTCAGAATTGTACTTTTTGGGTCATTCAATCCCCCCCCCCCCCTCAAAATATCATAAAAAAACGATGAAAAAGTGGCATGTAGTCCAAAATGATACCAAGAGAAACCATAGGTTGTCCTGCAAAGTTTTGAGATGGCAGCAAGTAAAGGATTCCCCGAGGGAGCGTGCTCCCTATGTTATGTCGTCTGGCCCTTGTAATCATGGCGGGCCGATGGGTTGCCATGACAACAGGTGTCCCTGCTTGCCATTACCTATGATCACTACTGTAATTGATGAGGCATTGCCGTACGTGTACGTATGTATATATATTTATTATATATGATTGTTCTGACCAGGTTGGGGGAGTAGTGGTCAATGTAAGTGGGTGGCACGGATCTAGGGATCAGTAATACTGGTGTGATGTGACTGTTAACCTGCTGATTTTTCATCATTTCCTGCAGATCTGACGTCCTTGAGAATGGGAAGGCTGTCCGACAGTGAAGAGACCCTCGACGTTCAGCAATCTTGAAACCCTTCGTTTTATGGACTGCTTTTTGCCTGTGACTCACCTTTTTTTTTTTTTTATAAGCTTTTTCTTTCAAAGAATTATGACGGAGGATCCTGAAAAACTGCGCAATATTTTACACCGATTGGGTAAACAGAAAAGATACCCAAACACAGCGGCCTTTGGTTTATCAGGGAATGACACTTGGTGTAAAATCCACATTTTTAATAAATAATAAAACGTGATTTGAATTTGTTTTTTTGTTTTACCTTATTTATGTTTTAACTCCTGATTACCCACGCTGTAAAGCCGGCTGCACATGGCTGTGACGGGCTCCGCCATGGAATTCCGACGCGGAGCCCGTCACGGCGGCCCCACTCGCAGAAAAGAGAACGCAGCAGGTTCTATTTTACCGCGGATATCCGCAGCATAGAGCCTATTGTGCTCCGTGGTCGCGGATATACCCGCAGCCCATACGCAACTACGTTGTAAAGAGAATTATGAAGGCACCCATTGAAACAAATATGTTTGTGTGAAGCGGCCCTTACTGTACTTTTGTTAGCATGAATCAAGCACATTTGCAAGCGCAAAAAAACACGCAACCATGCCGCCATTTATTGAAATGGGCAATTAGTGTAATTAGAATAATACATGTTCTTCCCCTGCAGAAATGCACGAGAAAATAAAGGGGACTGCTTTTTTTTTGGACAAAATGCGCATGCAAAATACACTTATGTGAAGGAACTCGCTGCAATCAGCGGGTTCTACTGACGTGTATTTAGCTTGTATATTTTTCATGAGTAATATGCTGCGCAAATATATCTGTGTGAATCTGGCCAAAGAGCCCACGGTGGTATGCGTAAAACGCTGCGTCTCTGCGGTGAGAACACAATTGTGGACGTGAGCCCTAAGGCTGGAGCTCTATGGAGTCTTTCGCCATGACATGGGTCATGTGACCAAAGATCGCTGTGCAGCCCTGTGAACTTGCATTCTCAAATATATCAATGGGGTCGCGCAAGTTCCCACAACCTATAGATTGCTAAAACCTCACCGAGGTTGGATTTTTGCAATATATTGGTCGCAGCTACTTGTGAGTTGTATCGCAACTCCATTGTCTTCAGTAAGGCCAGCTGCACACAACCGCTTCACATTCCGAAAGCGGGATACCACAGCGGAATCTGGCCGTTACCCCAGCCGGCGACCCTGCGTTCCTGCAGAATCTGTAATGCGGATGACCGCGAGTGTGAAGGAAGTAGCAGTAGTATGTATCTTTCAATGCATGTGATTTGCTGCAGATCCTCCGTGTGGACGACAACTGCGGATTGAACAATAGGAAACCGGTGGTGTGAAGCCGGCCCGAGAGTGTGAGGTCGCAGGGCTATACAGCAATCTTGGTCGCGTAGCACTAGTCTCATTGCATGACTACGACTCCGCCGTTCATGGGAGCTCAGTGCTTGACCATCTCCGTCAGCTCCACAGAAGTGAATGGAGAAGTAGTCACACGTTTAAAGAAATCTCATCCATATAATGTTGTCTCTATTGTATAGATTGTTATTATGCTGTCTCCATATGTGTATATGTCTGTATATGTGTGTGTGTGTGTGTATGTATATATATATATATTTTTTCTTTTTCTTTCCTGAGGAAGCGAAGCATGCCTTGAGGCTTGTGTTCTGGATGTTTTAAAACTCTGCTAAAACCACTGATTACCAATGATCTATTGGTGGGCAATTTAAAAAAAAACCAGTAATGGAGCTAAAAGTGATGTAGAAGTAGTAGCCGTGAAAAGGAGTGGAGGTTGGAGGGGTCTGTAGAGGGCCCCAAGCTAAACTTATGCACCCGAGCCCATGAGCCTCTATCTACGCCCCTGCTCTGGGTAATATGCAAATAAGGGAGCTGGCATGAATCCTCCTTAGGGAGAGCAACTACAAACTGAGTAAGCAGATGCACCTGGCCATGCACGCTCCTCTGGGTAATATGCAAATAAGGGAGCTGGCATAAATCCTCCTTAGGGAGAGCAAGTACAAATTGAGTAAGTAGACGCACCTGGCTGTGCACGCTCCTCTGGGTAATATGCAAATGAAGGAGCTGGCATGAATCCTCCTTAGGGAGAGCACCTACAAACTGAGTAAGGAGACGAACCTGGCCATGCACGCTCCTCTGGGTAATATACAAATAAGGGAACTGTCATGAATCCCCCTAACGGAGAGCAACTGCAAACTGAGTAAGTAGACGCACCTGGCCATGCACGCTCCTCTGGGTAATATGCAAATGAGGGAGCTGGCTGCGTAATTGCGCAGGAGAGGAACACACCCAGAACTCGTTAGACTAATTTCAATAGCTGGGATCAGCGGTGGGTATCTTTCTGAATGCACAAAAGCCAGCAAAATATCTGCAGATGCGAATACACATACGCGGGCAAGCGCAATATCGCTACAAGAAAATCAGACTGATATCGCACTCATAAAGCTGCTTTCATACAAATGTTTTCTCGCAGATAAATGTCGCCCACAAATCGTCGCCATGTAAAGCATTGGACTCCAATGCATTCATTCACACGGGCGATTATTACCCCCCCCCCCTCCCCTCCCGCACAGCATCAAAATATGAGCCATGACCTATTTTTTGACAAAAACCGCAGAGAGGGGGAGGGAGTTTACCAGCACTTGTTGCAGAAGACAGCGGGCTTCTATTTAGCTATTAAGGCTTAACAAAAGCCATTCTGCCGACCGCGACAGCGGAGTCCATTCACGCGATGCAGCCCTGTGAATGGACGAGACAGCGCTAATTCCAAAAGGGATTAGATTGCAGCAATGCTGCGCTGCCGCAATTCTTCCACGCGATGCCTTTGCGTGTGAATGCAACGCTTGTATGAAAGAGGCCTAAAGCTGCGGGGTTTTTTTCTCCCCCCTTCCCCCAATGCACAGAATTAGGGGCTTATTCACACGGGCATATTTTTCATCAGTATTTTGTGAGCCAAAACCAGAAGTGTAGAGAAAGTCTAATTGGGAAGATTTTCATTTCTTCCGTATTTTGCGCCCGTTCCTGGTTTGGCTCACAAAATACTGATGTATAATTCGTCGTGTGAATAAGGCCTAAGGCTTATTCAGACTGGCACAGGCGAAACTACGCTCGGCGGCACGGGCAAATCATGCGTAGAAATCACAGACAGGAAAGGAGGTGGTGAAAACGAAACCACTGAAATCCCATAGAGATCCGCGGTTTCGTTTTTTTTCCCTTTTTATATGCTTGTGATTATAAGGGGACTAAAGTACATTCGTGTGAAGGAGCCCTCGGCGCAATTTTATGCATATGAGAGCGCATTTGCTTACCCCCTTAGACTCTAATGGAATATCGGGAGCGCAAATGCACGTAAAAATCATTGCGGTTTCTGCGACCGCTTTTCTGCTAAATTTAGCACGCCGTGTGAAAGAGGCCCTAGGGCTTCGGCAGACGAATGTACGCGCCAAGACTATTGTCGCAGTGGAGCGTATTTGTGCATAAACAAGGTTTACAGTAATCGGGTTGCGCTTGAAATGCCAGTTCACACGCGCGTTCACCCCTTTCCGTGGCATACAGTGGCGATGGTCATCTTCTGCCTGCGACGGCCACCGGGTCACAACCCTTTCCTGTCATTTTTGTATGTAAAACGCAGAAAGATGAGGTGAGAAACACCCTTAGGGTCAGGGGCGTACCTAAAGGCTCAAGGGCCCGGGTGCAAAAGTTCAGCTCAGGGCTGAACTCAGGGCTCTCCAATCCATCCTGAATGTGGCAGCCAGGCTCATCTTCCTGTCCAGCCGCTGCTCGGACGCCTCTGCCCTGTGCCGGTCACTGCACTGGCTGCCCGTTCAATACAGAATTCAATTTAAACTCGCTACCTTCATCCACAAAGCCCTCCACAGCGCAAAGCCGCCATACATTGCCTCCCTCATCTCAATCCATCACCCAGCCCGGGCTCTCCGCTCTGCTAACGAAACCAGACTGAGCACCCCTTTAATTCGAACTTCTCATTCCCGCCTCCAAGACTTCTCCGGAGCAGCGCCGGTTCCCTGGAATGCATTACCAAAGGATATCCGAGCAATCCAGGCCTCGCAGAACTTCAGGCGTGCTCTAAAAATGTACCTCTTCAGGGAGGCATAATGCATTCCCTAAACAAACCCCTCTGTACTCCGCCTGATAACATGCTCCCTGACCTATTAACTGCAATCTCTGCTAGCCATCATAAACCGCTCCTGCAGTCATACCGTTTCTGCCGTCACACGGCCAAATATCTGACCATTGTCTATGTGTATACAATCCCTCACTTTCCACCTCGCCATACCGTGCACATCTCCAGCCCCTTTACCTTCTGTATCACCCCATTACTTGTAGTATGTAAGCTCTGTGGAGCAGGACCCTCACCCCTATTGTTTCCATCAACTGATTACTATGCAACCATGGTTCTGTAATTTTTGTACTTGTTGTCTTACTGTATTCCCCCTGTCTATGTAAGCGCTGCGGAATATGTTGGCGCTATACAAAGAAAGTTTATTAATATTATTGGAACCACTGTCAGGCGCTCAAGCACCTGACAGTCATACCGTGCAAAAGTACCCTTAGTCTCACCTCTGCTAAAATAAGCAGCGAATCTATTGTTTTTCCCCTTCAGATGAACTGCTGATATTGAAAGCATTTCTCCAGGATTAGAAATGTTCTGCTGGTCAGAGCCACCAGTCTCTGACCAGGTGCCCCATTTGTTTATAAGGACTAGTGCAGTATAGAGAAAATGCGTATGAAGAGCAGCATCAAGTAGAAGCTATTTCAAAAAGACATCCTGGAATCTTCAGGGAATCCAAATCCAATTATCATCTTTATTGAGTTAAAAACTCCATCAGCATGAACAACAACACTTGCGACATTTCGTCCTATGCAAAGGACTTTGTCAAGCATGTTAACAAAGACAGAGACAGGAATATAAATGAACCCCCACCAATCATACAAAGCCAGAGGGTACAGCCCCTGACTGTGGTGTAAACAGGATTGGACAAAATAAGGGAGGTTCCCAGCACATCAGGTGTAATGCATAGAGGCCAAGATTACCTGAAACAAAAATGTCAGTGATGAGACAGAGGTGCAGCAGCATTGCCGGAAGTGCTATGTCCGGCATCTAAATGGGTCCGGTAGAACACAGCCATAGAGGCCTCACCACATCCTCTAATCATTGTAACTGGATGAGTGGGGAAGCAATTAAGGTGCGGGACACCCATATATACTAGATGTACAAGTATAGTGCATCACGAAACGTCACTTCCGGTCAAAACCGAAAGTGATGCGGCGGAGCTATACAACATGTATAATGGGTAACACCAAAGAAGCAGAGGATACAGTAGTGATCTATAACGTCCAAAGGGGCGAAATGAAAGCGCATAGAGCGCATGTTATGATGGTATTCAGTTGGAAAAGGACAGTAATCCATGCGCTACATCACTTCCGGTATCAACCGGAAGGGGCGTGTCCAGGCCGCAGGCAAGTGCTTGTTGTCATGGAGACCAATATAATCACCGCAAAAGCAGAGAATTGAGCCAGAGTGGAAAAATTCCTGCAAGTATCACCAATAGGTGAACAGCATAAGGAATAAAGAACCTATTGTGTAGAAAAGTATCTATATATACACATATATACATGTGCACATGTGCATATATATATATATATATATACACATACATAGTAACCTATGCTGGCATAGATAGTAGCATCTCCATAGCAGTATACAAAACCATAAGTATGCAGAAAGATATTTTAGGACAAACGCCATTTAAATGCATATTAAGTGTTTATTGAAAAGAGATGGAGACCCTCTAGCCGGGTATGCAAAGATATGGCAAGAACTTGAAAGCAAATATATTGGCGCCATTAGTGCAATAATAAAGAGAGCAAAAAAGGGGGGAGAAGGCCTCATGCAGAAAATCCACCCGGAATGTATGGAAAAGGGGAACCTCCTTCTTCTGTTAACCTGTGTACAAGACAAAACAAACCAAAATGAGCAAACAACATATAATTGAAAATATATATTTTTAAAATGTTTAAATATATACAAAAATCAATTCTTACAGGTATGGGGTCACATTGTATTCAATATTAAGGCCCTTAGGCTGTAGGGCATCTAGCTGGTAAATCCACATAAGTTCACGGTATTTTAATAAGTGTTCACGATTGCCACTACGTTTCGACTTTGGTATACTGTCGATGACGCGGAAACGCAGCTGGCTAGGCGTGTGGCCAGCCCCATTGAAATGTCTGGACACAGGTAAATCCATGTTTTTGGTCCTGATTGAACTTTTATGTTGAGATATCCGCTTCCTGATCTCGTTTATAAAAAATGTGTTTCTCTATGATGGGGACTTCTATTTGCAAAAACAGGGTACCGCTATGGGGACCAATGTGGCCCCCACTTATGCGAACCTATACATGGATACGTTTGAACAAATGCATGTATATACCTCCCCAGCCTGGACCTCGGTCCAGGTCTGGTGGAGGTATATAGATGACATTTTCCTCATTGATTTACCTGTGTCCATACATTTCAATGGGGCTGGCCACACGCCTAGCCAGCTGCGTTTCCGCGTCATCAACAGTATACCAAAGTCGAAACGTGGCGGCAATCGTGAACACTTATTAAAATACCGTGAACTCATGTGGATTTACCAGCTAGATGCCCTACAGCCTAAGGGCCTTAATATTGAATACAATGTGACCCCATACCTGTAAGAATTGATTTTTGTATATATTTAAACATTTTAAACATTTATATTTTCAATTATATGTTGTTTGCTCATTTTGGTTTGTTTTGTCTTGTACACAGGTTAACAGAAGGAGGTTCCCCTTTTCCATACATTCCGGGTGGATTTTCTGCATGAGGCCTTCTCCCCCCTTTTTTGCTCTCTATTATTGCACTAATGGCGCCAATATATTTGCTTTCCAGATCTTGCCATATCTTTGTATACCCGGCTAGAGGGTCTCCATCTCTTTTCAATAAACACTTAATATGCATTCAAATGGCGTTTGTCCTAAAATATCTTTCTGCATACTTATGGTTTTGTATACTGCTATGGAGATGCTACGATCTATGCCAGCATAGGTTACTATGTATGTGTATATATATATGCACATGTGCACATGTATATATGTGTATATATAGATACTTTTCTACACAATAGGTTCTTTATTCCTTATGCTGTTCACCTATTGGTGATACTTGCAGGAATTTTTCCACTCTCTCAATTCTCTGCTTTTGCGGTGATTATATTGGTCTCCATGACAACAAGCACTTGCCTGCGGCCTGGACACGCCCCTTCCGGTTGATACCGGAAGTGATGTAGCGCATGGATTACTGTCCTTTTCCAACTGAATACCATCATAACATGCGCTCTATGCGCTTTCATTTCGCCCCTTTGGACGTTATAGATCACTACTGTATCCTCTGCTTCTTTGGTGTTACCCATTATACATGTTGTATAGCTCCGCCGCATCACTTTCGGTTTTGACCGGAAGTGACGTTTCGTGATGCACTATACTTGTACATCTAGTATATATGGGTGTCCCGCACCTTAATTGCTTCCCCACTCATCCAGTTACAATGATTAGAGGATGTGGTGAGGCCTCTATGGCTGTGTTCTACCGGACCCATTTAGATGCCGGACATAGCACTTCCGGCAATGCTGCTGCACCTCTGTCTCATCACTGACATTTTTGTTTCAGGTAATCTTGGCCTCTATGCATTACACCTGATGTGCTGGGAACCTCCCTTCTTTTGTCCAATCCTGTTTTCACCACAGTCAGGGGCTGTACCCTCTGGCTTTGTATGATTGGTGGGGGTTCATTTATATTCCTGTCTCTGTCTTTGTTAACATGCTTGACAAAGTCCTTTGCATAGGACGAAATGTCGCAAGTTTTGTTGTTCATGCTGATGGAGTTTTTAACTCAATAAAGATGATAATTGGATTTGGATTCCCTGAAGATTCCAGGATGTCTTTTTGAAATAGCTTCTACTTGATGCTGCTCTTCATACACATTTTCTCTATGCTGCATTGGGATCTACAGTATGAGGTCCGGATCCCCTAAGTGAGCGCACATCTACTGGCTTGACGCCATATTCTATCCTTCTCTCCCTATTTGTGAGCCTATTGGGCTGAAGGTGTGCTGCTGAGATCTTTTGTTTTCCCTGTAAGGACTAGTGCAGTGAAATTGTCTGTACAGGAATTAACATTCTGGCCATGAATTTAAGGTAGAGATGAATAAAGGACCTAATATAATGTTCCTTGTAATTTAACGTTTGCTTTGTCCAGTTGCCCCATTGACCTTGAAGCTAGTAAGTGAGCTCCTCATCCCCATGGACTTCTATTTATGGCGATATCTATCACTGGGGAACTGTTAAATAAGACTCCCTGATTTATGGTTTGACTGATTCTGCAATTGTAGTAGAGAAAAGCAGGCTATTGAGGGAAAAAAAAATAAATTGGTGCTCCAGAGTTTTCCACCCATCCCATTTCTATATGGTATCCCACTGGAGGGGTCTGTAACCATCTAACAGCCGGAATGCGTGTCTCTATTAATGATTCACTCTTCTGAAAGAATGGGTATAAGATAAAAACAGGCCTGTTACTCGTACATGTATGATCTGTAACATTTTCTTGCTTAGAAGAAGGATCTCTAAAGAGTAGAATCCGACTCTATACCTAGAAAGAGGCAACAGTTCAAAAGTATCAAACTGGACTTCTTGCGATTTACGTTCCACACTAAGGCTGCATTCCCATGAACGTATATCGGCTCGGTTTTCACGCTGAGCCGATATACGTCCTCCTCATGTTCAGGGGGGGGGGATGGAAGAGCCAGGAGCAGGAGCTGAGCTCCTGTCCCCTCTCTGCCTCCTCTCCGCCCCTCTGCACTATTTGCAATGGGGAGAGGCGGGATGGGGTGGGGCTAATTCTCAAAACTTAGCTCTGCCCCCATCCCGCCTCCTTTCATTGCAAATAGTGCAGAGGGGCGGAGAGGGGGCGGGAGCTCAGTTCCTGCTCCTGGCTCTTCCATCCCCCCCCCCCCCACCCCGCAGATGAAGAGAACGTATATCGGCTCGGCGTGAAAACCGAGCCAATATACGTTCGTGGGAATGCAGCCTAAGGAGGACAAGATTGAGCAACCGTCTGCAAATGGAAAAGGAGATCTTTCAGTCTCTAGGACAATTAGTCGTTCAAGCATGGAATGAACTTTATATCTTTGAATGAATGAGGTTTTTTCAGCCACTACTTCTGTAAATGCTTTGGAGCTTGAGAAAACCTAAATGAGAGTGTTTAGGAAATGTTTTATAGAGTTCTGAATAGTTACTGAAACTCTCTGATGGGGTGAATAGGCTGGAGCATGGTAATAGGCATCCCCCAAACGTAATGATGCCCTCTGACATCTTTGGAAATGGAAGATTTATTGTTGAGAATAAATTTGTCCATCCTGAATTTTTCATATTAGCGAAAAATGATTCAGTGTCCCCGTGGTTTATAATGACTCTGAAGTAGCCAATTGGCTTTTACTGAAAAGAGAGAATAAAATCCCTTGTCTTCTATTAGGACTTCACTTAAAAAACTTTCTCAAACTCGTTTTATTGAAACAATTGTCTAAAACAGAGTTAGTAATTCTGCAAGTAATTGCAGAATCAAACAAATTATGGTACACAAAATAACATTTATATCGCAATGTATATATAGTCTCACACACCATCATAAATAAAGGATCTGTTAGGTATAGATTTATAATCGACATTTTATAAGTCGGCTCTAGTTAAACATGCACTAATGTGCTTCAGCCCATGGTGTAAATGTTGTTAAATGAGAGTCACACCAACTATCCCACACATACCTAAATTTTTCATGACCGTTTCTGATAAGACATTTACAAAAAGATTCTTTGGTAATGAGATCAGACCTGCTCCTCAAGAAGGCCTACAAGACACACCTCAGGAGTACCCAGAACCTGCATGCCTAACACCTCGACAGCAACTCTATCGCTTCCTCCAAAAATGCTGTTACCGCAGGACAGTACCATATTAGATATATAAAATCTGCCCTTGCCCTTTGCTTCAGGAACCTATGACAACCTACATGGGGCAGCTGTCCCATACAGAACAATCTAATGAGAGTTAGATAGCATTGTTGGAAGATATACAATCGAACCATCTTATTATTTGCTCGTGGTGATATGTGAAGGTGCAATTCCATCGCTTCCTGTACATTTTTTTTCAGAAGATGTTGGAAGTTTTGCCTCCACCAATCAGCAGCTTCTGGGGCACTGAAGCCCATCAAACATTTGTAAGCAGAGTATATAAAACGGAGATAAATCCTATAGGTCCCTGACTTCTTAGTATACTTATTAAAAGGATAAATAGGTTAGCTACGCCAAATTGACTATTCAGTGGCATGTCTTAGCTAAAGAAATTTATTAAAAGCTAAAGAAATTTATTAAAAGCAGTTCTAGGGATAGGGTATGAAATTTGAATATCTACAAACAATGTCAGTGCACCCAACTGGTCCAACCAGAAGTGTGAATCTTGTAAATCCAAAAGATAGTGAGCCAAAAGATTATTACATAGTGGAGTTTCAGCTATTTTATCTTTTAAAACCTTTTTCTTTATCAAGGAAAGTACTTTCAACTCCACAGCTAGTTGTTTGCATTTTTAAGAATCTTCTAGGAACCAACCAGTCTAAGGGAAGAAAACAGAACTCTAATTTTAAGGGCCTTTCTTTATTGTATTTAAGACCCAGGTGCTTGGGGAAATATCTTGCCAAGCCTGATGATAAAGTTAAGCGGCCTGGTGTCCCTGCTAGGGAGTCTTTATTTTTTGCACCATTCTGAGAACTAAAAAGGAATCCTTTGGTTTTTCAGTAAACCTTCAATCTTTTAGGATTGGAGTTCCCCTCTTCTTGCTTTTTATTGAAACTGTGAGAATGGAAGGAATCAGGCACATCACCCTGCTGTAGCGAACACTTTCTTTTTATGAGATGCATTCCCTAAACAAATCAAGAGGAGGCCCGAAAAACACATCACAAAGTTCACTTTTGAATGATACTTCCCTCTTCCATTACTAACTTTAAGGCCCTTCTGGCTTAAATTGAAAGGACAGTGGGCCTAGCAGAAAGCCTAAGCGAATCGACAGAAGCATCTGCCAAAAAGTGCAGTGCTCTGGACAATACCAGAAAGAACGAGAGAGTTTGGTCCCAGAAAGTGTAAACATGGTTTTCTACTTGGGCCAACCAAACCCTAATGGACGTAGCTAAAAAGGTAACTGCTGAAGTTGTTTTGAACGCAGTTGAAGATGATTCCGAAGTGTTTCTAAGGAAATCGATCCAATTTACATTTCAAAGTTTCAGGGAAGGTCCCCAGATCCTCAAACAGCAGTGTATTTTTCATTAGCATCTCTTCGATCAGGACATCAATCTTGGGTGCTCTGTCCCAGTCCTTTTCTCCAAAGAGATATTGGTTGCAACAAGCAACAAAAAAAAAAAAAAACCTGGCGACACAGCACAAACCTTCCGAAGACTATAAGCCGAGGAAAAGTAGTATCCAACTTCTCTTTACTTTGAAGCAACCACTTGAATCTTCTCAAGCCCACTTATTAGAGTGTTACCTGATTAGCAGCACCTCCATACCAGCCTTTTTACAATATTTTAGGCCCTATCTTTATTACTGGATTGCTCCACTAATTTCTTCTTCTGTACCTATTCCAAAGGGATATTGCCTTCTTCTAGTTCTCAGAAGAACTTTCTGCCTGATGTTTTAAAGGAAGTTTCTAATATTTTTATGAATAGAAAGAGTTCTTGATATTGTAGGACCCAGACTCTCAAATATAGAATCCACTACGGTTTGTTGTACTCTTTATTCTCTTCAATATTCATTGCTGATCTAGCCTCTAAATAATGGGTCAACATCTTCAGCCTGGAATAACATTCGAATTCCTATATCATCATGAGAGGAATCTAAAAAAAAAAAAAAAAAAAGTTCTTTATAGTGTATATCATCTTCACTAGAAGGGTCAAACTGGTCTGTGCAACCCGAAGAGGTACTTGGGCCCTGATACTGTTTTTTAAAACTTCAGGGAATTTTTAACTTTCTCTTTCAGAATGTTTACTTTAGCTACAGAAGAAAATTACTCACTACATTGTCTATACACACTGTGCAAAGTGATTAAGTATATGAAGGGGATAGCTTCCTTTTGCATATCGCACAATTATTACTATATCGTAGAAGTTTTCTTTAGAACCTCCTTAGCCTAAAAAGAACAGGTAAGTTGAAAATAAAAATCAGTAAGCTATTGTCCTACCAGAAGAGCAATGATCACCGCAAGTTCTGTACATATGCTGAGCTGGAGAATCCAAATATGCTGGTGTCCTGCTTCTTTTGCTTCAGACATCTTGCTAGGGAATTGAAGGAGAGCTGTAGAGTTTCTGCCCAAATATGCTTCCGGCCCTGGACAGCACTAAGGCCATCCCACGCACCCCCCCCCCCCCTTAAATTTCCCAGGACACACAAAAGGAACCGGAAGTGATACACATCAAGTGCCTGTCCCACCTTTAGCACCAGCATGCAGCTCTGGACTGTAAGTACTCACTTGCCAAACCGCTTTGAAATTCCAAATGGTCAAAACATGTATGTGTTTAGAAATCTATTTGATAAAAATCCAAATGAGCCCAACGGAGTTATAATACATTGTGGCCTCCATGGTATAATGCATTAGGAGTATCCTTCTGAAGTTTTTTTGTTTTTGTTTTTTTGTTGTATTTATGATGTGGAATGACCCTTCAGGACGTTACTGAACATTTAGCAAACACCTAGATTTTATAGGAGTTTCATTCAGATGCCTTACATGAATGCCTAAGCAGCATCAAGTCAGGTGAGTTTGGCACTTACACCCTTTATTTTCTTTGGAGGTGTGGGGGACCAATATAGTCCCATGAAGAGCCCTCTTTTGCCAAGTCTTGTATTTTTGGCAGGTCAAGGCAGATTCACTTCACCTCACAATGGATGGTCATCACGTTAATACATATTCCTGACCCAAGTGGTCCCCATAAGTGAACATATAATGCTATAAGTCATCATGCACAGAACCATGTGCAGCCCACAATAATTTCACGTTGGATGCCATGTCTTGGGCTAAGATTATTCCCTAGAAAGCAATGAAACGCTGATTCTAAGGAGAAACCTTGGGCCAAGCTATGACTTCCAATAGTGTTGCAAGTTTTCTTATAAACAAAGCTCTGTATACTCACTTATCCAATTACTTTCTACAGGACTCCATTATGGGAGGTGAGGCCAGTCTTCACCAGTTCAAAAGCTTCATATGCGTTAACTGGCAAGAATTGTTTACTAATAGGAATTTCTTGCAACAACTCTAGAATGATCAAAGCAATGTAACTTATAGTTAAATATTAATTTATTGGAAAATGTCCTTAATTAGTCTTTTTAAATAGTTTAACTAGCATATACAGTTAGGGCCAGAAATATTTGGACAGTAACACAATTTTCGCGAGTTGGGCTCTGCATGCCACCGCATTGGATTTGAAATGAAACCTCTACAACAGAATTCAAGTGCAGATTGTAACGTTTAATTTAAAGGGTTGAGCAAAAATATTTGATAGAAAATGTGGGAATTGTACACATTTCTTTACAAACACTCCACATTTAAGGAGCTCAAAAGTAATTGGACAAATAAACATAACCCAAACAAAATATTTTTTGGTTCAATATTTTGTTGCGAATCCTTTGGAGGCAATCACTGCCTTAAGTCTGGAACCCATGGACATCACCAAACGCTGGGTTTCCTCCTTCTTAATGCTTTGCCAGGCCTTTACAGCCGCAGCCTTCAGGTCTTGCTTGTTTGTGGGTCTTTCCGTCTGAAGTCTGGATTTGAGCAAGTGAAATGCATGCTCAATTGGGTTAAGATCTGGTGATTGACTTGGCCATTGCAGAATGTTCCACTTTTTTGCACTCATGAACTCCTGGGTAGCTTTGGCTGTATGCTTGGGGTCATTGTCCATCTGTACTGTGAAGCGCCGTCCGATCAACTTTGCAGCATTTGGCTGAATCTGGGCTGAAAGTATATCCCGGTACACTTCAGAATTCATCCGGCTACTCTTGTCTGCTGTTATGTCATCAATAAACACAAGTGACCCAGTGCCATTGAAATCCATGCATGCCCATGCCATCACGTTGCCTCCACCATGTTTTACAGAGGATGTGGTGTGCCTTGGATTATGTGCCGTTCCCTTTCTTCTCCAAACTTTTTTCTTCCCATCATTCTGGTACAGGTTGATCTTTGTCTCATCTGTCCATAGAATACTTTTCCAGAACTGGGCTGGCTTCTTGAGGTGTTGTTCGGCAAATTTAACTCTGGCCTGTCTATTTTTGGAATTGATGAATGGTTTGCATCTAGATGTGAACCCTTTGTATTTACTTTCATGGAGTCTTCTCTTTACTGTTGACTTAGAGACAGATACACCTACTTCCCTGAGAGTGTTCTGGACTTCAGTTGATGTGAACGGGTTCTTCTTCACCAAAGAAAGTATGCGGCGATCATCCACCACCGTTGTCTTCCGTGGACGCCCAGGCCTTTTTAAATTCCCAAGCCCACCAGTGAATTCCTTTTTTCTCAGAATGTACCCGACTGTTGATTTTGCTACTCCAAGCATGTCTGCTATCTCTCTGATGGATTTTTTCTTTTTTTTCAGCCTCAGGATGTTCTGCTTCACCTCAATTGAGAGTTCCTTTGACCGCATGTTGTCTGGTCACAGCAACAGCTTCCAAATGCAAACCCACACACCTGGAATCAACCCCAGACCTTTTAACTACTTAATTGATTACAGGTTAACGAGGGAGACGCCTTCTGAGTTAATTGCAGCCCTTAGATTCCATTGTCCAATTACTTTTGGTCCCTTGAAAAAGAGGAGGCTATGCATTACAGAGGTATGATTCCTAAACCCTTTCTCCGATTTGGATGTGGAAACTCTCATATTGCAGCTGGGAGTGTGCACTTTCAGCCCATATTATATATAAAATTGTATTTCTGAACATGTTTTTGTAAACAGCTAAAATAACAAAACTTGTGTCACTGTCCAAATATTTCTGGCCCTAACTGTATATTCAATAAGGCTGTACAGGAAATTAAAAGGCCACTAAAATGGAAAATGCCACGTCTATAAAGATAAGGCTAATATTACAATATTATTAAAATGGTACATGTCACCAATTTTGGTGTAGTCTATTAATTTATGAACTTTCAGGCAAATTATATAATTCCCTTTTCTTTTTTTTTCGTGTCGGTCTCATTTCTGTTACTTTCACTTTGAGTCTAAGGCCGCCTTCACACAAGCATAAACACAATTGCGCACGCCACAGCGCAACCTTTTTGCTCTATTGAGGCCTTTTTACATGCGTCAGCATATTTTACTGTACTTTTTTTGCCTGCAGGGCATGTCCATTTGCCTACGGCACTGATTGAAATGGCTAATTAGTTCCAGATGCGTTTTTCCAATGGAATTACGCTGGGCATCACACATCTCCTTACGTATTGGCACCCGCCTTGATTTCTATGTGATTGAGGTAATGGGGACCTTTGGTGCCCAAATGTGCAGAAAGATAGAGCATGTTTTTTTTGTGTGTGTGGCTGCATATGCATGCAAAGTCTTAATGGGTTCTATTCACTGCGTATTGCACGTACATATACATCCGAGATAAGGAGCTCTAAAAGGCCTGAAGGAGCAGATAGGGGTTTGACTAATCAAACTCGTCTGAGTCTGCCAAGTAACGTGATTGAGCTATCAGCCACTTGAGAGAAGGCTGAACAACGCTAGAACCCATTGCGACTACTTTTGAGCAGTCAGTTTGTAGAGATACATAAAAGTTCTGGAGAGCTGCAGAGTGAACTACTGGATGAAACAACAGTACAGAATATACTTAGGATTGCTCCGAAAACACGGAAAAAGAGCTTTTTGGTTCAGAAATGCACTTTAATATGCATATTTAAGGATATGTCAGAACTAGACATATGTGAGGAAAGTAATGTTCATGGAAGCAGGGATATTTTTTTTTTGCACCTCCCAACAACTTAAAGAGTACCCCCAGTTACGATAGGTCTCCCACCAGAATAAAAGTGATGGCTTGAGACTTTGGCAGTCTATTGCCTACTGGCAGAAGCCACAGCCCTATCGATAACTAGAGATACTTTCACCCAAGAACATTTATTCTCTCCTCAGACTGAAATGAATGCTTCCAAAGAATGATACATTGTATTTAACTGCACATGTAGCCAGGATTTACTATAGTTTATTGTCCCACCATACATGGACTAATAAAATCAACCGCAAATACCAATTGTTAACACCCCACCTGAGGACGAAGCCACAGGGGAAAGTCATTTACTTTTAATAAATATATTTTATGTTGTGTATATATATATATATATATATATATATATATATATATATATATATATATATATATATGTGTGCGTGTGTATGTACAAGTTTATTTATATAGCAAAATTTACAGGAATACAGTAAAGGGAGTAATGTACAGATAAGGAAGTAAGTACAAGTATATTCACAGAAAACTGAAGATACATAAGGCAGAGTTCCCCTGCCCCAGGGAGCTTACAGTCTATACAGGTATATGAACAACAAACACATTAGTTCAGAATTCTATACAGAAAAGCCATTCGAGTGATTGAGGTAAGTGGGTTAGAAATAAAGCATGTGAGAATAAAAGTGTGACTCCTGGAGCTGTACATATAATACACTTTAGAAAATAGAGCTGTATTCCAACTGAAAAAGTCGAATACATGTATTATAGGATTAGTTTGGGAAGGTGAAAGAAAAAATATGAGTAAATACCCCGTTGACAACATACACCTAGTCTCCCCATACGTCATGCCCCGGTACACCTAGTCTCCCTATACGTCATGTATACACCCTGGTACTTCACTCAACGCAAGTCCCGTTCTTGCCAATCTAGATCAGCTTTATTCGGACTCCCATATACAATACAGGATGCACATACCATTTCAAATAGGACATCTAAAATGTATGTATGACGAAGATGGCAGATCAAGGGGACATAGAGGTCTCACAACAAGACAGGAAAACATGAAAGGATAGGAGGTGGCTGAACTTTTCATGCACTGGTGTGGGGTGTACAAGTCGATTATCTCTGTCATGAGGTGTGAAGGATCCCCAGGCTCTACTCACTCTTGGAGGCTATGCCAGGCCAAAATAGTGGCAGCAGATAGGGATAATTATTCGTAGACTGACTCCAATCATAAGTGAGAAACTAGAAATCTTCCAATTATCCTATAAACAGCAGTCAATACTATATTTAAAGCGTGGCACTGTTTTCAAAGGAAAGCTGCCACATGGTGAACAATCCCCTTTAAGCTAGTTTCGAATGCAGACCGCTCTATAGCAAACAAGATTCTGAGGTTTAACCAAGACAACGAACCCACAAAAGATTTGATCGAAAAGAAAAATATTGCTGAAAGCTTTGGTGTTTCATGGCTTAGGACTGTCATGAGGTTACTCCTATGCTGTAAGTGGAAGTGTGTATGGCAAGGCTATAGAAGTCATAGCACAAGTTTATAAAATTAAGTTTGTGTTCTTTTTAAATTAATGTTATTCTGTGGTAACCTGAACTGTAATCCTGACAGCATCCTAGCTTTCTAGTTATTGGCATTAAGACTATATACATCAGGATTGTATTTGAGGTTATCCTTTCCTGTTTTAGGGGAAGAAAAAAAGTCATAACTCATGGAAGCTAAAATAGAAAGCATGCCGAAATCTAACATGCCCCATCCTTCTTTATGGGAGGATGTACACTGAACTAACAGCAGATTTTCTCAAACTTGCCCATCAATTATCTAATGCATTAAGAGAGGTTTTCTGGGACATTAGAAAAAAAAATATTATAAAAAAGGGTTTAAATAAAGAAATTGAATTCTAGCCTACCCAGGTGACTCCCCAAACAGCCCCGATACCTTCTACACAGACTCCGGAAGAAGCAGCGAGCTGTCACGTGTTGTTCATTGCACACGTGACTGCCACTCTCAACTAGCGATGATTCTTTTATGGCCGCTAATGCACAACGAATAGCACGGGACTGCCTGCCGCTTCTTCCATGTTCCGTGCAGTGGGCACAACACTGAATAGGGAGGACTATTCATTTTATCTTTATTTTAACCCTAATTTATTTTAATGTCCCAGAAATCCTCTTTAAAAGGGTTTTCCGGGCAGTTTTTACTGGAGACCTCTCTTCAGGATAGTTCATCAATAGTTAATCATCTGAAATCTGCCGCTAAGGACCCCAGCTATTTGGGCACCTGCTGTCTGTACCACAAGACAGCGTACAAAGTCCTCCGACCCTTGTGTAGTCGCTGGTTCTAGTATTTACAGGTGCAACTCCTATTAATATCAGTAAGCTGCACCTGCAGCTACCAGTGCCGGCCGCTACACACAGAAGTCAAAGCGATCTACGTCTGCTCTGTACACCGTGTTGTGGAATCGACAGTGGGCGCCAGAATATCTGATTAGTTGGGGACGATCAACTATTGTATTGATGACCTATCGAGCGTAGGTCATCAGAAATTGCTCTGAAAACCCCTGTAATACATAATAGATGTCTATGCTTAACTTCATACACACGTTTTAGATTTTATACAGTTTGCTGGCCATACATATAAGCATATCTTCATACATGGCTGTAGAGCAACTCCATTAGGCATCATGCACACAGCTTGTATGAACACATGGGGTGCGGAGCCTTAGGCACACTGTGTGCCACCATGCAGCATCAGAATGCTTAGAATAGCTTCGCAATTTCACATAAGCTAGGGCATGGCTCCATATAAGCTTCTATGGGAGCTCTATTACAGCTCAGAGGCCATAATACAGTAAGTATGCCTGAGACCCAACACTGGTTATACGGTGAACAAAAATGAATTTAATCTTCATTTCTTTGCCGATTTGGTTTTATTTTGTGAAGCTTAGAAACAAAACACAACTAAATGTTAAAAGGTAGAAAGTAACCCAGCAATAAGCATGCAAAAATAATTTAACTCTACTTCTGCAAGAGTTATGAACTTTACCTGTGACAGACTAGCAGTTTTTTCTATTTATTTATGCTATTTGGGGACAGTAATTAAAATTACCATGTCTATATCAGACATTTTTCCACTTACTTGTCACGCATATAAATGGTGCTTTTGAACACAGGATAAAAGAAAATTCCCCCACTTACATGCAATTTAACTTCTAATGAACCCACTCTTCTATATGGATTCCTTGCTGGAGATAAAAGTTGGCTCTAGCATAAATCAGCCAAGTATCGGAAATCATGGCGTCTGAATTCTGAAATACTCTGCTTAAAAGCATTGGACAAAGCATGAAAAGGATCAAGATGACAAACAGAATGCTAGCCATCCTAAATCACAACACCCTTAGTGGAACCAAAGGTTAATCTTTATGAATAGTTCTATAACTGACAGCAAAGACTTCCAAGAAATTGTGTCCTAGTGTGCACAGCCTTGGTTTGGGATGACGTATCTCCTTGCTTAGATGTGGACAAAAGAATGTATTATTTTACTTCAACCCTGCTCCTTTAATTCTGTACAAACGCATGTCACCTTTGTATTTTACAGAGTAATAAATATAAAACCTTGAAGCAAGTATAAAAGGGACATTCTGCTTAACAGTACCTTGATGAATGTATGCATGTACAGAAACAGATTTGACTTTAGTTAACTTAGAAAATCCAAGTTCAGCAAAGCAGCAAATACAGCATCAGTCAAACTTGTGCCAACTTTCCAAACTTTTCTCTGCCTGAGGCCAACCCTAGCAATCATCTGACTGTCCAGACTGTCTGTTCCCGGGTGATCTATGTACAATCACCCAATTCCCATGTAATATTAATCAGTGCAATGAATAGGCAACCACAAAATACTTGGTCTTAAAGTCTGCCAGAATAGGAGCCATTCTTTCTAGAGCCTCAAAATAAAGGGGTTCCTGGAGAAGAGGACCGCTCAACTTATGTCCATTTGTCCTTAAAAGGGTATATAGAAAGTGGGTTGTTCAAATGGGACACTCTTTATGCTTACACACCTCTAAATTCTCATTCAGCAGAGACTACACATGCTAAAAGTGGTCTTCTTAAGGTGATGCTAAACAATAGAATAGGTTTTAAAATGTATTATTTGAGTCTCTCCAAATTCTCAATATCACAATGACTCCTGCTACCTTAAATTCTCCTACAAAAAAGGGAAACAATTCCCCAAACTGTTTGATTCAAGTAGTATTACTTATTCCTTCGATGTACGGTCCTTTCTAATAGCTCGGCTGTCAAAACCACCCATAGGCCGCAAGTAAATAAAAGCAGCAGTTATTACTTTGGTCAAACAAGCCTATATATTCTTTATAAGAAATTCAATTCTTCCATTGATGTGTAAATATGAAAATGAAGGAGCACTTAAAAGGATTTAAGTTGTAATTTACTAACAAGCTGTAAACTGAAGATTAGACTATCGCAGAACCATTAATAAAGAATTCCTCTAGTATATACTTACTAACAAATTGCTTTTCCAGTCAGCTAAAAAAAAAAAAAAAAAAAAATCTGCAACCGCCACATTTTCTATTAAAAGGATCGAAATGAAACTCAAGTGGGCAACAGTCTTGAAAATACTTTATTGAACTGAATGAATAGCTGTAATGTGCAGTATGTGTTTGGAAAAAAAAAGAAAAAACTATAGCTTGAAGAGACGTGGTGGATTCATTTTTCTCATTTTTTTTCCTCAGAAATCCTCAACAAACTATAAAAAAAATACCCCCTGCTAAACGGCTACAATAACTAAGCGGCGTTTTCCTCTTAACCCTTGTAGCACCATAAGCCTTTCATATATGGATTGGACAAAACATTCAAGTGCTAGAATGAGCAAAAATACGGAAGGGAAAAAGTGAGGGAGGGGAAGAGCGCCAACACTCTTACTGTGTTACTGTGGTTTTACATACACTATTTTTTTCATTGTACACAATGTGATGCTGCAAACAACTGACTAATTCAAAATTAAAATGAGGGACAGGGATGGAGAGGAGCAAAAATGTATACACGATCAAGTGAGAGTATATCTGTAAAGTCATCAGAAAGCTGTGCGTACTCTTCTTTTTTTTATTGTCTTTATATTCTAACTTTACATTGCAAAACAAACGGGGGGGGCGGGGGGGGGGGCGGTCGGACATCTGCTACCCACCGTGTCAGGCCCTTTATGAAAGTCTATGCACAAAGAGAACACTGTACATATTTTTACAAATAGGATTAATAGTATAGGCATGTAGGTGGCATGATTTTTTTAATCAAAGGCTGCCAAAAGGGAAAAAAAAATCATAATGTAACAATAAATAAAAAAGTGCTAACATTAGCATTAGGAATTACGTATAGTATACTGACAAATCTGGGTGAAAGTGAGGGATCCTCAAGCTCTCCTTTTGCGGACAAGTCTCTGCAAACTATTAAGCAAGTACATAAATAAGAGAATTCAGAAAAACAATTTAGAATGTGAAAAAAGGCTTCTTTAAAAGTAAAAGACAGCATAATCTGGGCTAACTTATTTTTAAACAGCATTTAAATGAATCAAATCTACACCTGGATAAAACAAGGTTAACAGTTTTAAGCTTTGCTTTTGTATTTTTTTTAATAAACAACCACATAAAAAAGAAAATAAGCAAACAAAAACTTTTAAACACAGAACAGGATTGATTTGAGGAATCACAAAACATTGTGCAATTTCGAACAGTGGGGTTAACTGTAAATGCCATTTTATAGAAATTGTTAAGACTACAACAATTTAGAAGGATTTTTTTTTTGCATTTATTCCTTTTTGATATCCTTTACTTTCCATAAAGTCCTTTCAGACCCGACAAAATATTTGGTTTACATAAGCCAATGAAATTTCTTAAAGAAATGGAACAAATATGAGGCAGTAAGTAACATATTTTTTCTATAGTACAAGTGCCTTAAAAAAAAAAAAAAAAAAAGTTTTTCTATAATTTGAAAGTGCGCAATATTTTGCCTGATGGGACACAAACATTTTTAGTTAATGCCACTGAAGAACTTGCATAAAATAAGGGGGAAAAAAAATATCACACATTATTCAAAAGATCCAAAGCCACAAACGCACTAGGTTTTGGGTAACGTTGCATGTCGTCAGGTGCTGTAACCTTTTGAATAATGTTTAGGAAAGCTTTGGGATTTATGGCTTAATACATAGTCTTAAAATTTAAGCCAGTTTTATTTTTTGTTTTTCTTTGTTTTCTTAATGACAATGTCACTAAAACCTCATGCACGCTGCAAAAAACCTCATGCAGTAGTTATGGTAAACCATCCAAGCAGTTTTATTAATTAATATTCATAAATACACACAGCAGCTTCATTAGAGATTTTTCCATATACTTTTGTTTTCCTTTTTTTTCAATGAATGTGGGAGATTAGGAGAGCTTTATTTTTTTTGTTTACGGCAAGGTACAGGAAGCAGACAGCTGCCTCTGTTACTGCTACCTATGTATATCTGCTAGAAGTAAAAATTACTTAAGTGATTTTGTCATATATATTTGCCTCTGTCTCTTCTCAATTTTTTTTTTTTGAATGTACACAATGTAACAAGAGTGACAGACCGGAAATTACAATCACCAAAACAAACCCAAAGATAGTTGTTTGTCCACTTTCATTGGCAGTTACAGCACAGAGGACATTGTCTGCAAAGGGGGATGTCATCAAAGAGGAGGTGGCGGAGGCTCATTTCCTTTATTGCTCTCTTTCAGATTTAAGTTTTCTAAAGCAACATCTAAAGGCATTATATCTACACAACCCATTGCCCCAAAATCAGCTATTTCCCCCCGCTCGTCCTCATCTGAGGAGGAGCTTTCTTCCTGCATCAATGTAGAAAGCAGCAGCTCTTGGACGAATAGGCTACGATCAGCCCTTTCACTTTCTAATGACTGTCGCTCAGCTTCTGTCATCTTAGGGTCGTTCAACCTAAAAAGTGGGTTAAATCACAAGGATTCAGTCAAATAAGAGGTGAAAAAAAAACTCACAATTTCTGATTGCATATCGGCAACGTGAAGAATATAGGCCAGTTCACATTATTATTTTCACTTTTCTTTTAACCCCTTGAGTGGCAGGTTTCCTACCACCCTGTCGTGGCCACCAGGGCAGGTTTTTTAAAATGGTCTAATCATTGAATTTCAACTAGTTTTGCAGTTGCGTCTCAAGAGCCATAACTTTTTCATTTTTCCATTGACATGGCCATATGAGGGCTTGTTTTTTGCGGGACAAGTTGTGATTTTTTAAACAGGGGGGAGGAAAAAAAGAAATAGGGAAAAAAGAAAAAAAGGGGCCATGTCATTAAGGGGTTAAATAATGTATTAACTTCCTTCTCTGGGTCATTACGACGCATGGATACCACGTGTGATTGTATTTTTGATTTTTTACAAAGTAAAGGGAGACAAGTGTTTTTTTAATTTTTTTTTATTATTTTTTTTTTTTTTAAATTTTTTGTCCCTTTAGGGGACTTTCACAGGGACCCATCAGGACCCCTGATCACATTCCGGGGGTCCGATGGTGACAGCCCTTTACATGCTGCAGTGACAGCCCTTTACATGCTGCAGTCACATAGACTGCAGCATGTAAAGGGTTAACACAGCAGAGATCGGAGGTTTTCTCTGATCTCTGCTGTAAGAGCTAGTACCTAGCTGTCCTCTGACAGCTAACAACCAGCTCTCCCTGCCACAGAGACCATCGGCTTGCTTCTGACAAGCCGATGGTCTCTATGGCAACTTGTAAACAAAGCAGGACATTGCCGACATGTCGGCAATATCTTCTGCTGGTTTTTCCAAGCCCTTGCACTGCTCTGTGTGGGTCTGTGCAGGCAGAGCACAATGTCACAGCTTGTGGCATTGTGCTCTGCAGCTCCCATAGTGATACATAGCGTGGAAATCTTCTGGGCTATGTTGCTATGAGCAGCGGAGCTCGTCCCCGGAAATTTTTCGGGCGTGCCACTCAAGGGGTTAAGCCCCCCTGGGGAACAACAACATGCGATGCTTTGATCGCTCCTGCAGTATGATGTAATTCTATAGCATTACGTCCTACTGCGATTTGACAGGCAGTCTATCAAGCCACCCCACGATGGCTTCATAAGGCCCCTAGCTGCCATGATACCCGCACAGCTACCATGATCTCACAGCGGGGGGTGGGGGGGTACGGGACATCGTTCAGGGCATTTAAAGGGTTGATAGCGGCGATCGCCCGTGCAGCCGATTGCAGATATTGCCCACGGGTGTCAGCTGTGATAAACAGCTGACGCCTGCGCTGTATGAAGAGAGGTCACCCCACGACCTCTCTTGATACATACCCTGACGCTCCAGGACGTAAATGTAGGTCCTGGAGTGGGTAGGAGTTGAACTGAAAACCCACCGATTCGAATAAGCACGGTGTAAACCTTCATTTTCCTTGAGATGGCGCTGCAGGGAATTTAAACACTTAGACCGAGCTCACACAAACTGGTTAGATTACCCATGACGCCAGGAGTAGCGGCACGAGACGGAGGCACGAGCGAGCGGGGAGCTGAAGGGGACAGCGGAGCAGCTCGGCAGCCGAAGCAGGTGCGGGGGCAGCGGCAGCCGAAGCAGGTGCGGGGGCAGCGGCAGCCGAAGCAGGTGCGGGGGCAGCGGCAGCCGAAGCAGGTGCGGGGGCAGCGGCAGCCGAAGCAGGTGCGGGGGCAGCGGCAGCCGAAGCAGGTGCGGGGGCAGCGGCAGCCGAAGCAGGTGCGGGGGCAGCGGCAGCCGAAGCAGGTGCGGGGGCAGGAGTGACCAGTGGGACCGGAGCGCAGCAGCTGGCGCCAAGCGGTCACCAGGAGTTCAGCGGAGCAGCTGAGACAGGAGGGCAGAGTGAGCGGCCGCCGGGACAGCGGGTGACGTCACCAGGAGGAGCGGAGGAGCTGAGTATCTACCTCTGTGTGTGTTTGTGAGTTGTGTGTCTTCTGTGTATCAGGTTAGTTGTGTGTTCTGTGTGTGTGTGTGTCTGGGGGTCTAAGTGTTTGTGAGGGGGGGGGGGGGGGAATTTTTTTTGACTACTTGCGCATAAGTGTCAGCGGGTAAGAGGTTGCGGGAGAGGGGCCGCGGCAGCGGGAGAGGGGCCGCGGCAGCGGGAGAGGGGCCGCGGCAGCGGGAGAGGGGCCGCGGCAGCGGGAGAGGGGTCGCGGCAGCGGGAGAGGGGTCGCGGCAGCGGGTCAGCGGTTGCGGCAGCGGGTCAGCGGTCGCGGGTCAGCGGTCGCGGCAGCGGGTCAGCGGTCGCGGCAGCGGTCGCGGCAGCGGGTCAGCGGTCGCGGCAGCGGGTCAGCGGAGTGTGAGCAAGTCTATCTTCACTACTTCCACAAGTAAATTGTAGATCCCCATTAGGATGAGCTCCATGCCTGGCAATGTCATCCAGTGTGCTACTTGTGCAATGTATGCGGTCCTTGATCAGCCGATCGAGGGTGCATACTGTTGCGCAAGATGCATGCACGTTGCAAATTTAGAAGCCCAAATTCTGGATCTAAATGGGCAACTGGCAACACTGAGAGCCATTGACATCATGGAAAGGAGTTTGGTGCTCACTGAGCAGGCACTCGCTGGGGTAGAGGCGGGGGCGGATGGTAGTACGGAAGTGCAGGGGGAGCAGGCAGTCAGCTGGGTGACAGAAAGAAGGAGGGATAGAGGGAAGAGAACCAGGGAGGCTAGTCCTGAACTGGCACAACCCAACAAGTTTGCACGATTGGCAGATGAGGGGGATGCCATTACAGAGCCAGCACCGCTGCAGCACGACACGCCCTCTGAACGCCAGGGGGATGACTGCTCCAGTGAGACGGGGACGGGGAGCGCAGGGCAGGCTAGACAGGTTCTAGTGGTGGGGGACTCAATTATTAGGGGGACAGAGAGGGCAATCTGCCATAAAGACCGGGATCGTCGAACGGTGTGTTGTCTTCCTGGCGCTCGAGTTCGACACATCGCGGATCGGATTGACAGATTACTGGGAGGGGCTGGTGAGGATCCAGCGGTCATGGTGCACGTTGGCACCAATGAACAAATTAGAGGTCAATGGAGGGCCCTCAAAAATGATTTCAGGGACTTAGGGTCCAAGCTCAGGGCGCGGACCTCCAGGGTAGTTTTCTCGGAAATACTACCTGTACCTAAAGCCACACTAGAAAGGCAGCAGGATCTTAGGGAGGTAAACAAGTGGCTCCGGAGTTGGTGCAAGAAGGAGGGATTTGGGTTCCTGGAGAACTGGGCTGACTTTGCGGTCGGCTACAGGCTCTACCGTAGGGACGGGCTGCATCTAAATGGGGAGGGTGCAGCTGTGCTGGGGGAAAAGATGGCTAGAAGGCTGGAGGAGTGTTTAAACTAGGGACTGGGGGGGAGGGTAAAATGAGAAATAGTGGGGTAGCCAGTGTAATTAGCTATCTGGGTCCAAGCAAAGGGAATGGGGGACGAGCAGGGGGTGGGGTTAGTACAGTTAGAACTGATAGATCAGCCAATAGTACGAATAGCAACAAAACAAATTTAAAAAACAAAAAAAATGAAATAAATTGTATGATCACGAATGCACGAAGTCAGATCGGTAAAGTGGGTGAGCTTGAAGCAAGAATGACTGATGAAAGTTATGATATGGTCGGAATTACTGAAACATGGCTTGATGATAAGTGCGATTGGGCGGTGAATTTGCAGGGGTACAATCTCTTCAGAAGAGACCGAAGGAACCAGAAAGGGGGAGGGGTATGTCTGTACGTCAAATCGAACTTGAAGCCGAGGCTACGGGAGGATATAGGGGTAGGAGACGAACAGGTGGAATCTCTGTGGGTAGAAATACAGGGAGGAAAAAATAACAAAATCCTGATGGGGGTCTTCTATCGACCACCAAAAGCAACAGAAGAAACTGAAGACTTACTACTAAGGCAGATAGAAGAGGTGTCAAAACGAAACAAAGTAATTATCATGGGGGACTTTAATTACCCAGATATAACATGGGAGAACGAAACCTGCAAATCTCACAGGGGTGATAAGTTCTTGAGAGTAATTAAAGACAATTACCTGAACCAACTTGTGCAGGAACCAACAAGAGGGAGAGCCATTCTGGACCTAGTGCTAACTAACAAACCGGAACGTATAAAGGGGGTGCAGGTTGAGGGGCACTTGGGGAACAGCGACCACAATATAATCAACTTCCAGCTGTCAATCAATAGGAAGCCTTATCAGGGAGTGACAAAGAAACTAAACTTTAGTAAAGCAAAATTTGATGAGCTTAGAACTACTATCGGTAACATTAATTGGGACAACATCCTCAAAAATATCAGTACGGAGGAAAAATGGGAAAAGTTCAAAAGGATCCTAATCGCCTCATGTGAGCAGTTTATTCCCTTTAAAAATAAAAGAAACTCAACTAAAAGGAAACCAATGTGGCTCGACAAGACGGTACGAGGGGCAATAAACGAAAAGAAGAAAGCGTTCAAACTACTAAAGCAACAAGGCAGCGAAAAAGCGCTAAAATCATACAGGGAAAAAAACAAAATATGCAAAGATACGATCAAAACTGCCAAGGAGGAAGCAGAAAGACGGATTGCAAAAGAGAGCAGAAACAACCCGAAGCTATTTTTCAACTACATAAACAGCAAAAGGATTTGCAGGGAGAGCGCTGGCCCTTTAAAAAACAATGCAGGAGAAATCATTGATGATGACGAAGGGAAAGCAAATCTACTAAACAGTTTCTTCTCAAGTGTGTTCACCAAAGAAAATGAAATGCCATACGAGATGCAGGGGAATAAAACGAACCCCTCACAAAATATCTCATACCTAACGCAGGAGGAGGTGCGGAAGCGTCTAAAGAAAACTAAAATTGATAAATCACCGGGCCCAGATGGATTACACCCAAGGATACTAAAGGAACTAAGTGACGAGATAGCTAGGCCGCTATACCTAATATTTCTAGACACTATCAAGACCGGAGTAGTACCATTGGACTGGCGCATTGCCAACGTGGTCCCAATTTACAAAAAAGGGAGCAAAAGTGAGCCTGGTAACTACAGGCCAGTAAGTCTCACTTCAGTAACAGGAAAAATTTTCGAGGGGATTCTGAGAGACGCAATCGATGAGTACCTCAAGGAGATTAAGGGAATAACTCCTCACCAACATGGATTCATGAAGGGTCGCTCATGTCAGACAAATCTGATCAGTTTCTACGATGAAGTAAGCTCTAAGCTGGACCAGGGAGAATCTATTGATCTTGTATATCTGGACTTCTCTAAAGCCTTTGACACCGTGCCACATAATAGGCTAATATACAAAATGAGGCAGCTCGGACTGGGCGAAAACGTGTGTAAGTGGGTAAAAAATTGGCTCAACGATAGAAAGCAGAGGGTGGTAATAAATGGTTCGTACTCTGATTGGACCACAGTCGCTAGCGGGGTGCCACAGGGTTCAGTATTAGGCCCCACTCTGTTCAACATATTTATCAATGACCTGATAGAGGGGCTGCACAGCAAAATATCAATATTTGCAGATGACACAAAATTATACAATATAATTAATGCAACGGAGGACAATGTGCGGCTACAAACGGACCTGGATAAGCTGGGGGCTTGGGCAGAAAAATGGCAAATGAAGTTCAATGTTGAAAAATGTAAGACTATGCACATGGGCAGGAGAAATGGATGTCACCAATATTCACTTAATGGGGTACCACTAGGGAAAAGTGATATGGAAAAGGATCTGGGGGTACTAGTGGATAATAGACTAAACTGGAGTAACCAATGCAAGTCAGCCGCTGCAAAGGCAAATAAAGTCTTGGGGTGCATCAAAAGAGGTATAGGGGCGAAGGACGAGAACATTATCCTTCCATTATATAAGGCACTTGTCAGACCTCACATGGAATACTGCGTACAATTCTGGACACCGGTGCTCAGGAAAGATGTCACAGTGCTTGAGGGGGTTCAAAGAAGAGCGACTAAACTAATACATGGAATGACGGGACTGGAATACCCAGAGAGGCTGTCCAAATTGGGACTATTTACTCTAGAAAAAAGAAGGTTAAGAGGCGACCAAATAACCATGTATAAGTACATGAGGGGACAACACATGGATCTCTCCCGCGATCTGTTTACACCCAGGACCACGACGGTAACAAGAGGACATCCGCTACGATTAGAGGAAAGTAGGTTTCATCACCAACACAGAAAGGGGTTCTTTACTGTAAGAGCAGTTAGACTGTGGAACTCTCTACCGGAGGAAGTGGTGATGGCAAAATCCATAGAGAAGTTTAAAAGGGGACTTGATGTCTTTCTGGAGAAGGATATTACAGGATATAAATTTTAGTTTAAGTGTCAATCCTGGTATATAGGCAGGTAGGAACTATTAGGGGTTGATCCAGGGAACAGTCTGATTGCCATTAGGGAGTCGGGAAGGAATTTTTTCCCCAAAAGGGCCAATTGACTTCTGGCCTTGGGTTTTTTTGCCTTCCTCTGGATCAACACAGTAGGATAGACAGGCTGGACTAGATGGACAATGTCTTCATTCGGCCTTACATACTATGTTACTATGCGGGAGGCCCGCAGTTGATTCCGGCTGTGAGCCCAGTCGGTCACCCTGCATACCTGATTTAGGTGTATTGTGGATGACCGCGGCGGCTCACCATCGGTCATGTGCAATACAGTTTTGTTTTTCTTCAAGGTTTGTATTTCCAGCGCAAGTACCCGCAACCCATACGCAATGTTAATTGCAAAAGGGCTGTGGATTGGACAGCCTCCATTGACTTCAGTGGAGGTAGTCTGCATGGAGTCTGTGGCAAAATAGAGCATGCTGTAAATTTTTCTTCTGCTTGTGGAATAAACACATTTATATTGTTGTAGGGACTCACAAGACGCGAGGAGCCTTGACGATCGGCTTGCAAGCTCAGGTTTTTGGCCAAAATCCACCTTGCATTTATTACGTATTATTCACATGCAGTGCAGCTTTTAAATGCCGAGGAAGCCCAGGGTGGCAGTACCAATGTGATTCACTTTTTGAAGTGCAAAGCAGCCCGCCGAACTATTATGGTGTCATTAATAGGATGTTAGTCTGCATGGTGGACTACATGTATCAGAAGGTTTGGCCCTTTGTATCTATTCTGTGCAGGAGTATACACCAAGCAGCCACCCACTCTATATTAAGAGGTTGTGTGAGTGGCTGTCTCATCCATGTCAGCAAAGGTGTAATTGGCTTCCTCATTTGGCAGTTTAGCAGCCTGCATGTTCAGGGGATGCAGCTATCTGCCCTCTTGTATCAGTAAGCATCTGGCTGTTTTCAGTGATTGATTTTATATTTTCCCTTCTGTGATACGCTTGTGGAATACGCAATTCATATCCATCAGTATGAAGGAAAAAGCAAAAGTACATGCCTTTCAATGCCTGCATTTTGCCACTGATACTCAGTGTGGACAGGGATTGTGGATTCCGCAATTAGAATTTGTCCATGTGAGAACCCTTTTAGGCAAGGACTAGGGGGCATGCAGCCAAAAATCGCAGTATGTCTCTGCGGCATAGCAAACTAACGTAAGTGAATGCCATCACATTCTGATGATCGCGAGAAATCTACTAAGAGGGGTGGCATTAACTTCCAAGTTGCATCCACTCCCATTAGTTTGAAATGTCGCTCATTTATCACAGACAAAGTCGCTGTGTAGCTCTGGTCTTTTTGATAGGCTTCCACATAGATAAGTCATAGTGGTGGATCCTAGTAGTGGGACACTGAGTACCTAATTAAATAGACCCTTCTAACAAGTAGAAATTGATCAAAGTTGAGAGTTTCTTAAAGATAAGTTAACAAAAATGAAACCCGTGATCCTGCTTGCGAGGTATAGTTAATGATTAGCTTAAGGCTGGGTGCATTTCTTGTTGGATTGTTTTATACGCACACTAAAAAAAAATAAAAAAAAAAAATAGGTAAGTTACTTTCAATGACTGAAACAGGTATTGCGTAACTGTGCAGGAAAGGTGGTCTTCAACTTGAAAGATTTTGGTTTTTCCTTGTGTGTGCCATATTACCCAATTGGACATGTGATGGAATGACAATGGACATATGGAAAGAGTGCAAAGCTAAAATAAAATCATTTACAATGGCATTAAAGAGAGAATGTGTCACCAAGACAGAACCGTTTTTAAATATGGTCGCGTGGCACAATAGATATGCTCTCTATAAAGAAGCCATACCTTGTAAGAAGAAACTGTGAATTCTGTATTGTTTGCTGATTGTTTTCCGTGTTTGATGTGTTGGTTGCTGCTGTGGATTGGGTGATGGTGGTGGTGACACTACTTGCATTGTTGCGCCGGGTGGCGTTGCGTGCGGTTTCTAGTTGTTGCCGTGCTGCCTGCGCCTGCTGCCTTTCTAGCTGTAACTGCATCTGAAGCTGTTGCAACTGAGAGGCCGAAGGACCCGAGGAGTTTAACTGACCACCCGTTGAGCGCCTCACCCCTGATAACTGGGATAATAGCTCTGCAGAGAAAGGAAATAAAACAGGAACATGTAATCTTATCATGTTTAATACAAATATATAGAAGAAGATTTCACAGTTTCTAACAACTTAGCAAAATGTAGAATCTGAATACCGAGCTTACAATTGCTTACCATAGTGAGAAAACTAAACTAGTCATGTTACAGATACAACAGAATTGTATAGGCCAGTGATGAAGCAGCGCATTATAGACTCAAACCTTTTACAGGCCGATTCTTTTTTTTTTTTTTTCCTCCTTTTTCTTTTAACAAAAGTGGTAAAAAAAATTGGACCAATAAAAAAGAAAAAAAAAATTTCAAAACGTAAAGATCCCATTTGGGAACATTGGCATATAAAAGGTACAAAGTGAACGTCCACTCTCTAACACACTTTGGATTTTTAAAATCTAGATACCAAGAATAAAATAACCAAAAATTCATCAACACTGAGAGGGGTGGCTAACATGCTTTCATTAGACGAACCCTTAAAACTCAGAAACCTGCAATCAGATATTGATTGTTAAACCACTCGAATTCTGTTTTTTGTTCCAAATATCTTCCCTGGATTGGGGCAACAGGTAACAGCATTCTTTAGGCTATTTTCACACGGGTGAGCGCGATATCGGTCCGTGAATCACAGCCCAATATCACGTTCGCCAACATAAACTTTCCCCATGGATGTGAGGCGTTTTTATATCGAAAACATCACTTCGGTGAAGAAGCGATTGCTTTCAATGAAGAGACGTCGCATCACACTTGTGTGCACCTAGCATGCGGTGCGATGCTGCCGCCAGCCCCATTGAAAACAATGGGCAATGTCAGGGCACGCCCCAAGATAGGGCATGCTGTGATTGGTTTCCTGAATCGGGGTGGGAATAAAGATTGCGGATGTGCATGACCCCATTCAAAAGAATGGTGTTCATAGTCGTGCATCTCAATGCACACATCTTGCGCGATTTTCTGGAGCGTGTGAAAACAGCCTTATAATGAAGGTGTTCGATCAACTGTCGAAAGAATAGTGTCAAAATTGTTGGCTTTGGACAATTATCCAAATTCCATGGGAAGTTTTAGTAGAAAAATGTCAAACTGAAAAAAATAAAAATAAATAAAAAAGTAGGTTATTGCATCACTCAATCCCTGCTCAAGGAGAAATGGCTAGCGCTGCAAAATAAGTTGGCGCTATACAAATAAAGATTATTATATTAATAGGAGGGTCCTATTCAGTTAATTTTCTTAATTAACCCCTTAACGACCAGCCCATAGTGTTTTTACGTCCTCCCAAAGTGGGCTTTATTCTCTGAGGACGTAAAAACGTGTCCTGCAGAGAATAAAGCCCCTTGGGCTATGGACGTGACAGCTCCATGCTGTCGGTGTCCGCAGGTCGCCGACAGCATGGAGCTGTCATACCGGGCTGTATGGACACCCCCTCCCCCCCCCCCGCCCCCGGCAATTGCGCCGATCGCAAAAAAGTAAATAAAAGTTGAAAAAAAGTTACATATTCAGCTGTCCTGATGGATTGGATCCATCGGGGCAGCTGAAATTACTCACCGAGGTCCGCCGCACTGCTCCCCACTCTCCTGATGCTCCGGGCCCCGTAGCCGTCCTCGTAGCCTCCGACCCCCCACTGGCTTCTGCGATGTGCCGCGCATGTACAGAAGCCCGGCAAATTCAAAATCTCCCTGCACCCGGCTGTCACAATTAGCCTAGTGCAGGGAGATATGACTGGGGACCGCTGTATGCGGTTTCCAGTGATATGATCACTGTTATCCATCGGATAACGGTGATCATATAAAGTTAAAAAGTAAAAAAAAAAAAAGTTAAACGTTTATAAAGTTAAAGTTTCATCTCCCCTTACAGATCGTATCCGTAAGGGGGGGATGAAATTACGTACCCAAGGTCCCCGGATTTGTTCACTGATGGGATGTTCATGCACGGAGCTTACCCCAGCTTCTGCGCATGCGCCCGTCAGCATGATGGTGGACGCATGCGCAAAAGTGAAATATTGCCCAAGAAATACAAAATCTCCCTGCTCCTGACTACCAAAGGTAGCCAAGAGCCTGGAGATGTCACGGGGGAGGGGGGTGCCGCGGTATGCAGTTACTGGACACGTGATCGCCGTTATCCAATGCATAATGGCGATCACGTAAAAGTTCTTTAAAAAGTGGAAGTTTCATCACCCCTCACCGATGCGATCGGTGGGGGGGGGAGATGAAACATCTTCTCGGAGGCTTCCGCATTTGAATCCAGTTGCGATTATCCTCCATGGACCCTTCCGGCTGCTGCGCATGCGCCCGCTGGCAAAATGCCGGACACATTCGCAGGAGCCGGGGAGCCCAGGAAATTTTAAATCTCCGTGCTCCCAGCGACCAACGGTCGCTGAGTGCTTGGAGCAGTGACCGGTGGTCTCGCTGAGCGGTCCCCAGTCATGTGATACAGTAGCGATCTAACATTAGGCCGGTCACACATGACCGGAGAGGAATTACGGGTTCTGCATGCGCTTGATCAGCGGTAATCCACGGATCAATCGCATGCATTGGATTACACAATTCCCCCCAATTAGTGGGTCGGAATTACGGAATCCACTCACAGAAACAGAACACGGCATGCTATATTTTACCGCGGATATCCGCGACCTAGAGCCCATTGTGCTCTATGACCGCGGATATACCCGCAGCCCATATGCAAACACATTGTGTACGGGCTGCGGGTACCCGGGTCATCTCTAAGCGACGGCGCGGGAAATAAAAACAAACAACGTTGTACTGCGCATGACCGCCTGTGTGAGTAGACAGTTATGCGCAGTACATTACGCGGCCGTACGCAGGGTCACAACCGGGCTCACAGCTGGAATCCGCTGCGGGCCTCCACAAGCGGATTCTACATATGGCCGTGTGAGCCCGGCGTTATTCAGACCGCTACCTGTAATACGCATTTTACAAGAAGCCCCTGGAACGCTCGCCTTCATGCACTTCCAGGAGCAGCTTGTTGAGCGCCTTCTCTGTGAGACCGCTGCACCGCAGCAAGATTCCAAAGCCTCACAGAGCGCCACTTTTTACACCCCATACCTGCCACTGAGGTTACGAAATACCCCCCAAAAAGCATGAGTCCAACCCAACCAGCCTCCGTAATTACCCATTTTCGGACATAAAACGCAGTTTATATTATTACCTTTATCTAATATTTAGGGAATGCCAAAAAATGGGGATGGCGGTGGGTGGGTGGGGGGGGGGATTATTTTTAGGAAGTCAATTTTTTTTCCGTATGGGGCCTGGAATTTATTCAGTTCTGCCCTGAAATCCAGCGGGCATTCCCTCCATTATGGGCCTAACCATGTGTCCTGTAAGTAGATTAGGGCCACAATGGATATGTTTCTGAACACGGGACAAACGGGGGTATCCATTTTGGGGTGAAAGTCTTAATTCCTATGTACACTGTACAAAAAAAACAGTTTTTAAATTGACAAAATTGCCAAAAAAAAATGAAAATCGTAATTTTTTCCTTCTGCTTTGCTTAGATTCATTCAAATACTGTGGGGTCAAAATACGCAGTACACCCCTAGATGAATTCGTTAAGGGGTCTAGTTCTCAAAATGGGGTCATTTGTGGGGGTTCTCTATCGTTTTGGCCGCTCAATGGCTCTACAAGTGGGCAATGGGGCCTCGAATTTATTCCGTTGTACCCTGAAATCCAACGGGTGCTCCTTCCATTATAGGCCTAGCCATGTGTCCTTTAAGTAGATTAGGGCCACAATGGGTATATTTCTGAACACAGGACAAACTGGGGTATCCATTTTGGGGTGAACGTCTTCATTCCTATGTACACTGGACAAAAAAAACTGTTTTTAAATTGACACAATTGCCAAAAAATGAAAATCATCATGTTTTCCTTCTGCTTGGCTTAGATTCATTCAAAAACTGTGAAGTCAAAAAAGTCATCGTACCCCTAGATAAATTCGTAAAGGGGTCTACTTTTCAAAATGGGGTCACTTGTGGGGGTTCTCCATCGTTTTGGTCACTCAATGGCTCTACAAGTGGGCAATGGGGACTAAATCTCCTTCAAGCAAAATTTCTGTTCCGAAAGCCACCGGTTGCTCCTTTCATTTTGGGCTACATTGTGCATACAGACGTAATACTAGGACCACAGTGGGTATGTTTCTGAGCACAGCACAAACAGGGGTACCCATTTTGGGGTGCAAGTCTTCATTCATATATGTGCTGTACAAAAAAACTGCTTTTAAAAAGATAGAATTGCCAAAAAAATGAAAATCGTAATTTTTTTCCTTCGGCTTGGCTTAGATTCATTCAAAAACTGTGAAGTCAAAAAAGTCATCGTACCCCTAGATAAATTCGTTAAGGGGTCTACTTTTCAAAATGGGGTCACTTGTGGGTGTTCTCCAACGTTTTGGTCACTCAATGGCTCTACAAGTGTGCAATAGGGCCTAAATCTCCTTCAAGCAAAATTTCTGTTCCGAAAGCCACCGGTTGCTCCTTTCATTTTGGGCCCCATTGTGCATACAGACGTAATACTAGGGTCACAGTGGGTAGGTTTCTGAGCACGGGACAAACAGGCTTATCCATTCTGGGGTGCAAATCCTCATTTTCATGTGTACTATAGATAAATTCCTGTCTTTAAAATGACATATTTGCAAAAGACAGGAATTAGGTTTACCTGTTAATTCCTTTTCTTGAAGTCATCCTGACAGCATACACATGGAGGATGTCCGCTGGACCCCTGTTGGGACAGGAAGCGGAAAAACATACAAAAGGCACCTCCCGCCACCGGCTCACCAGTGTGTACCAAATAACTACAGTGACCCGGCTCTGCTTAATCACTCATTTTTAATACCGAAACCATAGTACAATACGTTACTTCACGTAGAGAAGAATAACTGAAGGGGAGGGAAAAGCTATTATGCTGTGAGGATGACTTCAAGAAAAGGAATTAACAGGTAAACCTAATTCCTGTCTTCCCCTCATCATCCTGACAGCATACACATGGAGGAATACCAACAACCAAGGGCTTTAGGGAGGGACCACTGCCTGCAGAACTTTCCGCCCAAAGGCCGTGTCCCAGCTGGCCCCCACGTCCAGACGATAGTGTTTTACAAAAGTATGGGTGCTTGACCATGTGGCGGCTCTGCAGATCTGGTCGGTTGTCGCCTAGGCTCTCTCCGCCCAGGAACAGGCGACCGCCCTAGTAGAATGGGCTCTAACTCCGCCCGGGAGTGGGATCCCTTGGGATCTGTATGCCTCTTCTATGGCCCTCCTGACCCACCGCGCTAGGGAGTCCTTAGTAGCGGCCCCTCCTCTCTCTGCGTGGACCCTGAAATTGAATAAAGAGGTTATTAGATTTCCTGAAGGTATGTGAGACCTCTAAGTACTTCAGGACTGCTCGTCTCACGTCTAGGTTATGGAACCTCTGTTCCGTAGTGTCACGGGGTTCCTGGCAGAAGGAGAGAAGTACTATTCTTTGCTCTCTGTGAAAGTCTTTGAGGACTTTCGGTTGAAAGAAGGGGTCGGGCCTAAACTCTATCTTGTCCGGGAAGATGGTCATATAGGGGTTTTTTATAGAGAGGGCTTGGATTCCCCGATCCGCCTGGCGGATGTAATGGCCACTAGGAAGGCAACCTTATATGAGAGGGTCTTAACTGAGAGTTCTTCCAGGGGCTCGAAGGGGTGTGCGCAAAGGGCCTGCAAAACAAGATTCAGGTCCCATGGGGGCATGGTTTTTCTTATAAAGGGGTGGAGTATGACTGCTCCTTTAAGGTATTTTTTGACTAGCCTATGGTCGCCTAAAGGGAAGTCAAAGAAGGCTCCCAGGGCAGCCACCTGGACCTTAAGGGTACCAGGTTTTAGCCCCATGTCCAGTCCATCCTGAAGGAACTCCAGAATCTTATGAATGTCTGGTTGTTGGAGGTCGTGAATACTGTGCCCCAACCACCTAGAGAAGGCGTCCCACACCCTGGTGTATATGTTCCTGGTGGACTCTTTGAGGCTCTCACATAAGGTGGTAGTCACCCTCCCTGATAGGCCCTGGTTCAGGTATTTTACCCGCACAGCCTCCAGGCCGCTAGTCTGAACTGTCGGGCTTTTGGGCAAATCAGGGGACCCTGTTGTAGGAGGTCGTCTCTCCACGGCAGATGTAGGGGCTCCAGCGTTGATAAAGCGGCCAGGAGCAGGAACCAAGGTCTCTTGGGCCAGAACGTGGCCACCAGGATAATGGAGCCCGGGGACCCCTGGATCTTCTTTAGAACCCGAGGGATCAGGGGGATAGGTGGGAAGGCGTATGCCAGGTCCCATTCCCACGCTTGGGATAGTGCGTCTATTCCCAGGGAGCCCCCGTCTGCCCCCCTGGAAAAAAACCGGGGACACTTGTTGTTCTCCCGAGAGGCAAACAAGTCCACCTTTGGAGTCCCCCATCTTTCCGTAATTAATTGGAATGCGTCTGGATGTAGCGCCCACTCCCCAGGGTCTATCCTCCTGCGGCTGAGGTAGTCTGCCATGGAATTCTCTGGGCCCCTTACGTGGAACGCTGAAACGGAAAGTATCCGCTGCTCTATCCACTCGAGCACTTTCGCCGCCAGGTCTTGTAGTCGGGGGTTCAGCGTGGATCCCTGGTGGCGAATGAGGGACACAGTTGTTATGTTATCCGAAAATATCTTAATGGGTCTACCCCCGATCTCTGTCTCGAGGCCACGGATGGCCCTCCAGACCGCGCAAAGCTCCTTGTAATTGGAGGATTCAGTGGCTTCTTTCTGGTTCCAGCCCCCCTGGACATAATGACAGCCTAAGTGGGCCCCCCAGCCAGTTGCGCTCGCGTCTGTGAAGATGGATACTGGGGATGCCGGGTCCCAACTTGTGGACCTGGCGAGGTTGGAGATAGACGTCCACCACCCCAAGGAAGACCTTACTTTGTGAGTAAGGGTGACTTTCTTATCCAGGGAAGCTGGTGATTTGTCCCAGTTGCTCAGGATAAAGTCCTGGAGAGTTCTACCATGTAACTGGGCCCACGGGACTACTCCAATACAGGCTGTCATGAGACCGAAGACCTTCATGCCTCTCCTAAGGGAGACTTGGGAGGCTAACGAAAGTGCCCGGCTCTCGTCTTGGATCATTTTTTGCTTTTCTAGCGGAAGGGAAGAGCACTGGTGGTGTGAGTCCAGGATAACCCCCAGGAACTTTTTCCTTTGTTCGGGCCGAAGACTGGATTTGTCGAAGTTAATGATCCAACCTAACGACTCGAACAGGTGGAGGGTGAGGTTGACCCGGTGCTGGAGTTCCGAAGATGATCCTGCTATAAGCAGTACTTTGTCCGTCCTTAGTGCTGCCACCATCTCCAATACTAGTTTGGAGAATACCCGAGGTGCGGAGGAAATCCCGAACGGCAGGCATGTGAATTGGTAATGCGAGACTGACCCCTCTATCACCAGGGCGAATCGAAGAAACTGTTGGGAGTCTGAGTGTATGGGAATATGATAATGGGCGTCTTAAGTCCACCGTGGCCATGACGCTATCTGGTGCGATTAGGGGGATCGCTGATCTTACTGATTCCATTTTAAATCTTTGGTATGCTATAGATTTATTCAGGTATTTCAGGTTGATTATGATTCTGTAGGCCCTGTTAGGCTTCTTAATGAGAAACAAGGGGGAGTAGCACCCTTTGAACCGTTCTTCTGCGGGAACCGGGATAATGGCCCCCAGGGACAGTAGGTCCCGTACCCCCGACTGGAGGGCCCGGGCCGACGCGGGTGACTGGCAGGGGGTAACCACGAACCTCCGGGGAGGAGGGGCGGAAAATTCAATTCTATAGCCCTCTGAGACCAGGCGTAAGGCCCAGGGATTGGAGGTTATTTCGCTCCATTTATTGGCGAACCCCCTAAGTCTGCCCCCCACCTGCCGGATCCCGATGGGCGGATTCTCACCCTTTCCGCCTTTGGGGTAAGACCAGCGTCCGGTTTTCCCCTTCCCCCTGTATGTTCTCGGGGGAACAAAGGGAGGAGGGTAGGAGGAGGAAGGCCGCTTGACGGGTCTCTCTGCTGGTAGTCCCTGACTTTTGTCTGAAGCCTTCTCCAGGAGTGTATCCAGGGAAGGCCCGAAGATGCGGCGTCCTTGGAAGGGCAAGGAGCAAAGCCTGTTCTTTGAGGCATTGTCCCCTGTCCAGGCTTTTACCCAGACGGCCCTCCTGGCTGTGTTCGAAAGTGCCGCGAAACAAGCCCCGAACCTTACTGACTCCATCGAGGCTCCGCCAGGAAGCCGGTGGCCTGTTGGAGGAGGGGAAGGCAGTTGGAGATATCTTCCCTCGAACCCCTTTGCGAGACCAGTGTCTGGAGTTGGTCTAACCAGACCGTCATGTATCTCGCTACCGACGTGGCCGTAATGTTGGTTTTCATGGTGAGGGCCTCCGACTCCCAGGCCCTCTTCATTGCCGAATCCACTCGTGTATCCAGTGGGTCCCGCAATTGGGAGATGTCCTCAAAAGGGGAGGGCAGCCTTCTTTGAGACCCTGGCAACCGCCAAATCCACTTTCGGGAGGTGTCCAGGAACTCAATGTCTTCCGGGGTGAAGACCATGCGCTCTTTAAATTCCTTAGACAGGAAAAACTTATGTTCTGCCTGTTTCCACTCGGTCAAGATAAGCTGTTTTAGGATATCATTGACCGGGAATGATGGTTTGGGCTGTGGTAGGAGCCCCCGGAACAGGCTATCCTGAAAGGATGGCTGCTGCGGCGTCTGTTCCTCCACCTGCATGGTGTGACGGACCGCTGTTAGTAGCTGTCCCAGATCCGCCGATGAGAAGAAGTACTTCCTCGAGTCTTCCATGGGCGGTATGCATTCTGAGGGGAAATCTTCTAAGAGCCCTTCCTCAGAGTCTGATTCTTCTATCCGTGACCGCCTTACCCTTTTCGTGGGGGGCGGAACGGAAAGAGACGAGAGAGAGGCCTCGATCTCCTCGCGGATCATAGCTCGGATGTCCGATATGCCCGAGGAGCCTTCCTCACGGACCACCTTCTCCGTGCAGTCTGCGCATAAGGGTTTGGTGTGTCCCTTGTCCAGTCGCCGCAGGCAGACCGGACACTTGCGCACGCGCTTCTTGGCCTCTCTGCCCTTTTGTGCTTCTCTGTCCTAAGACGGAGACAGCAAAAAGGGGGGTTTTCCAGCACCTGATCCCTTTCTTACCCCTGATGTGAGACCCCCGGAGGTCTACTCACCAACAGGCTGCTCTCCGTGTCTTCTCTGGCCGACATCTTTACTAAGGTGCAGACCAAAGACGTGGGGAATATCCTGCTTTTCTCCTCTTTTTTTTTTTTTGTTTTTTTGGGGATTTTCAAATTTGGCGCCTTTTTCTCGAGGCCCCGCCCCCCCGTGATGCGGCCGCGCTGACGTCATGCCGGACCCGGGGGATACACTCTACGTCGGGGCTCTGAGGAGGACGCATTGATGTCCGGGGATGTCGGATCGAGCTGAAATGCTGAAAAGTAATGTTAAATTTGTACGTCTCCTAAATGGTTTAAAAAAAAAAAAAAAAACACGAAAGTTTTTCCAATGTGCGCCCAAATTAAAGTAAACGGATGGAAATATATATCTTAGCAAAAATTTCTATATTATGTTTGCACATATTTGAGATATTGCAGTTGGAAATGTGAAAAAATGACGATTTTTTTCAAGATGTTCCCAATTTTGGCACTTTTAATAAATAAACACAAATTCTATCGGTCTTTTTTTTCCGTCTAAATGAAGTACAACATGTGGCGGAAAAACAATGTCAGAATCGCTGGGATATGCAAAACCTTTCTGGTGTTTTTCCATGCTAAATTGACACGTGTCAGATTTGCAAAATTTGGCCTGGTCATTAAGGCGCAAACAGGCTTGGTCACTAAGGGGTTAAATTCAGATGTGACAAATCCACAGAAAGGTATGCAAAATGTGCCCTTTCGGACCCCAACCCACAGCCAATTACAGTGCAACTCGTGGGAATTTCGTTTTGAAAATGCCATCCACATGTGGCCAAACTCTCTGTGCATAAAACTTATTGGGTTGCTGAAATGCCGCAGATTTCATGCACAGAGGTGAAGTCCATGGTGGATCTGCAGCCAACCTGTATGCTTCACATGTGGGCTCTGCTGTGGAATCAGCATCGATTCGCAGGAGAGAAAGTCCAGAACACATGCGACGAGATCAATGTTACAAGGTTATGGCTCTTGGAAAGTGAGTGAAAGTCAAAATTCATTGCTTGGTCATTAAAGGGGTAAAAGAGTATTGTGGTCTCCGCAAATAAAGTCATTGAAAAGTTATGCAGAGTTCCAATATATTCATTACAACACATCACAGATAGTAATCTTCATGGCGTAATTCCTGTGGACACAAACCTGCATTGGTCATGTGATGGGCAATGCATGTATTGCATGTTACGCTATTGGGATAACCACATGACCAGCAGATTTTTATTCACTGGAATTAACCCCATAAAAGGACCAGACCCATGTAGTGGTTACTGACCAATTTTTTTTTCTTCATCTACCAAAATAATTTTTGCTGCAATTTCTTTTCCCATGACATATAAGGCTCATTCATGTGGGCGTATGGGCACCAGTCACGTGGGCGTATGGGCACCAGTCACGTGGGCGTATGGGCACCATTGCAGCCCATTCGCCCTGCCGGCAAAGATCGCGTATGGGCTGCAATTGGCACTGTGCATGCCAGGGATTCTGACATCATGGACATGTGCAGTGTGACTTTTTACCCCACTCTGTGCAGAGCGGGGCTGCGTATGGAAACTGTGCCCCTTGGCAATGCCTGGAAATGGACAGCATTTAATACTGTGTATGATACGCAGAGAATAGAGCATGCTGCGATTTATTTCTCCTGCATTTTATACACAGACTCTCCCTCACAGTTCACATGTTGGTGTGAACGGAAGAATAAAAGTCCATTGACTTTCATTGCCTCAATTCAGAGCGTGTAAAAAACAGATTTTTTTAAAATTACTAAAATAAAGTAGGGAAATGGGTTCCTCATTTTGTTTCGGACGTTTTAATATATAATTTGTAGAGTCTTGTGTAACAGGGCACACATGGCGACAGTTTTGGTTGGCGTCAGCAGTAGGTCATTTTCCTATATTTTTTGTTTGTAATCATTTTTCTTTTTATGTACCTCTGGGGGTTATTTACATAGTTTTTTTTTCTAATTTCACACTTTTCCACTGTAGCTGGGGCATCCATAGGAGCAGCATCCAGTTACAGTTGAAGACATTCCCCTGTAGAGACAGTAAAGCCGGGAGGCACCCAGTGGTCACGTGATCGCTGGATCAAATAGCGAAAGTGACACTTCCACTTTCTCTATTCTCTACATCGCACTCATTGAGCACTAGGTAGCCCACAAAAGAGAAGGCAGACGTAGTTAAAAACCACGTCTACCTTCTCCTCCGAGTCCTTGGCTGTCACTAACAGCTGAACACCCGACCTGCTCCTGCTCGATTGCAGGAGCTTTAATTCCGCGCTGTATTTCTGCCATCGGCCCGGGATTAAAGCCCAGGACCAAGTGCCCGTAAATATATCCACATTTGGTCCGTAAAGGGTTAAATAATGAAAGTTCTTATTAAAAAACAGCAAACAACAGGCTTTCTGGACACGAATAGGAGAATACACAAAAGCACACCTGACGAACTTTTGCCCACAAGAGCCAACATGGGCAATATTTGGGTATTTAGACCCGGAAATATACCACTGCTCAAGAGGCGTAAGGAAACTACTACATTTCCTAGCAGCAGCGGGACTGAAAGCCATCTTACAGACATGGATCCAACCAACAGGGCCCCCATTTAGGTTGTTCCTGGACAAATTAGCATTCCTGTTCCAGATGGACTGGACGGAAATATCATTATTCAAGGAAAAGAAGACACAAGCCTTCTTTGAAACCTGGGGGAGCTTTATTCAATTACTACCACAAAGGGTAAAAGACAAACAGAGACTGCTTCTATTACACTGGCTGGTTCCAGGAACAAATGGCAGCAGGGGACACACCTATTTAGGGTGATATATGAGTCGTGCCGTGGCCGCGTGGGACTTCCACAATCCTGAAGATCTTCAACGTACAGGTCAGTAGACCAAAAAACATTTGTGGTCACATTGGATCAAGAGTTTAATTTAATGTATGTAATTTGTATGTTTCAATGTTTAGTTTGTTATGTTCCATATAGTTAAAACAAAAAGAATAAAAAATGCAGGTTAAGATAGACACATATAGATATATATGGAGAAGGAATCTAGCAAATTTATTGTATTGCTAAGTGTTTACCCTGATTTGTCCAATTAAGACAAAGTTAAAAAAAAACAAAAAAAAAAAAACAGCAAACAGACGTCTTGAAAGCTGCGAAAAAGTTTTACAAAATATATTTGAGAATTGTGTAGCTTTTAATTATAAAAAAAAATGTATTTGAGGAAAACAGAATAACCCCTAAAATAAATCAAGGGAAGAAAACAGCAGAAGATAGAAGAAAGCTCTCTGAGTCTTGGAGTATTCCGAGTCAAACAAGAGAGGTTTTAATGATCTGTTACATTTGTACCATAGGTGACCTACCAGCTATAGGATCCATGGCTTCCCTATTGCTTGGCGAGTAGGAGCTCTGCGAGGATGAAAGCCCTCCAGTGGAACTGCTAGTAAAGTGCATGTTTGATCTGCGAGCTCGTGGACCACCCAACCCTCGGCCGGGGTGAAACATCCTTCGTACATGTCGAACTCCACTGGATTCATCATAAGCACCAGTTAAGAGAAACAATATCAAAATGACAGTTGAAAATATATAAATATATACTGAATGGCCATTATATCACAGACACCCACCTCGTAGCACATTGGACTGCAAACCGGCGGCAACTCACGGTGGCACAGATCTCAGTAGGTAGTGAAATCATTTTGCAGGAATATGGACTCCGGCTAGTCTAGCAGTGATGGCCATGTCTCGTTTGAAGTTGCTCAGATAGCGGAATTCATACCAAAACTAACCCAGAGAAGACGTGTTCACTTGTTCTAGCTTCAGACGAGCGCATGCGCGAATACACTCGCCCGCTACATGGTGCATTTTAACCTGAACCAGTCCAAATTTTATTTTTTTTAGCCACGTAAACGTTGCGCTATTGAGTGGGTAAAAAAAAAAAAGCAAGCTAGATCCTGCCATATCTTTTCTTGCACACATAAAAACGTCAGGGCAGGGCCTATTTGTACTCGTGTGTAGGACTATCGCGAGAGAAACACGGTCGTGAAAAGTAAACAACTAAAATCAAATTAAAACGTTCCGAAAACACGGCCAACTAAAGAAGCCCTTAAGCTGCATTCCGGGTCACGTGTCCAATTTTCAGACAAGGAAGCTTCAAGCGTGAAGTGTCAGATCGCTCTGTACTACATGACAACATTAGTGTATTCATTTTTTATTATAAACATTCTCCCATGGTAAATTGAGAATGTTTACCCCTTAACGCCACAGGACATAAGGTTATGTCATGGCAGCGTAGTACTTAACGCGACATGACGTAACCTTAAGTCATGTGGATGCGGTGAGATCAGAAGTGATCCAGCTGTTACTCATAGCCGAGCTACAGCTGGGGTACATGAGGACAGCGACCCCCGCTGTTGACCCCCTACATGCCGCAATCTATGTAGCTCGCGGCATGTAAAAGGATTCATAAAGGGAGGGCACTTCCTCTGTGACTTCATCGGACCACAATGTAATCACAGAGGGCCGATGGGTTTCCATGGCAACAGGACACCAGCTACAGGCGTCCTGCTTTGGCATTGTCTATGATCGTTACTACAAGCGATAAGGAATTGCAATAAAGAAGTCCTGCAATACCGAATAACAGCGATCATCGCTGCTATGGTTCAGGTCCCAAAAATTTTAAATTTAATAAAGCCCCCACATATTTGGTATCATCGTGTCCCTAACGACCTGTACTATAATATGTGCACACTATTAGTCCGCCACAGCAAAAAACGTGAAAAATTGAGGCAAAATGCTTACCTTGTTCGTTTTACCTCCCAAAAAGCGCAATAAAAGTGATCAAAAAGCCATACGTACCCCAAAATAGTATAAATAAAAACTAGAGCTTGTGATGCAAACAATAAGCCCTCACAGAGCTCAGTCCATGGAAAAAATAAAAAAAGTTATAGGACTCTGAATGCCGGGACGTAAAAATAATTATAGTCTCAAAAAAAAAAAAAAGGGGGGGGGGGGGGGGCTGGTTCTGTGCAAAAAAGTGGAAAAAAATCTAAAAAAAAAGTTATAAAATTTATGGCATTGTTGCAATCGTACTGACCCACAGAAAAAAAATGTATTGTGTCATTTATGCTGTATGATTGACGCTGTAAAAAAAAAACAAAAAAACCCAACAAATTGCAGAATGGATGCGCTTTCTCTCCCTGCTCTCAAAAAAAAGAAAAAAAAAAAAAGGTTTACAATACATTATATGCAACCAAAATTGGTACCAATTAACACTATAGTTCGCTCTCATATGTCCATGTCGATATGGAAGATAAAAAGCTATGGTTTCTGAAAAGTGATGAAAATCTACCAAAAATTGTTGCGTCCTCGACGCAAAAATGGGTTTTCCAAGCTTTAAAAAAAATTCAGGCAGCCGGTTATAGGGACCAGTCACTTGACACATTGGCAGCGCCAGGCGCTGGACCAAAGAGCCTGTTTAGTTAAATTGAGGAGAGTTATGGCCCTTTTACACGGGCCGACAGTCAGCTAAACGACTGCACGAGCGCTGATGTCACAGCTGAGGTCATCATTGCTCATGCTGAGCGTTTACTGCTGGATCCCGGGCCTCTCGCTCGTCTAAAAGTACCCTTCTTTATGTTCAAAATATACCTTCCCAGGATCAACGTCTGGATGTAAAAAATGACTGCGCTCATTCGGACAGCAAGTGAAGACCTTGCAAATGCAGAGAAACTGAAAACAAAAAAGTATAAGTTGTAAAACTTATTAAACAATTCTTTATCTTGATGATCCACGATGATTACACTTTAAAAGGGAAGGTGAAAAAAACATCATATTACTGCTTGTTCTTCACTCTTGTGGCTTCTACTGCTCAGCTCAAACCTTACAAGTACTGAGACTACAAAGAATAACTTCGTAATGTACGAACGCCGGCAGCATTCTGGATTTATGGTACAAACAGTAAAACACAAGTGGCAAGTTTCATAATAAAAATAACGCAAATAAAAAAAAGCTAAAAAGGATATTAGATCCCTGGGAGCTCTGTGTTCAAGTGTAAGATGGGCAGCGAAATCATCTGTGACGTGATTTGGATCCCCCCCTGGTAATGCTGCACAAATTGGGCAAATCTGTAAGAGACACAAGGATATAAGCGGAGACTTTACAGATAACAGATCTATAATAAGCTTATACTATTGGGCCACTGCATATACTATAAAGGCTGTTGGCTGATAAGCATCCGCGGGTACTGGAACCACAGGAGGCAGTTCTCCACTTCCGTTCTAATAACAGTGTTTGCTACATTTTTCATAGCAATTTACTTACTGGCTTCCTTTACTAGCTTGAAGAAATGAAGGCGGAGAAGTTTACAAAGAGGGTACCTGCTAATTGGAAGCAGTGTTCTGACTGCATTGACTTACTACTTCTGTTGAGGTCTCTGCGTGCTCTGAAGTCACGTGCTCCTGTAGAGAGGTCTCAGTATAACCCATTTTACCACAATAAGGACAAGTAAAAGACTGTGGCTGCTCGACGGAGAAAGCTTCCCCACCATAGTACAAATCTGTCAAGAAAACATAGAAAGTAAACACAGGATGCAGCTATCATTTACAGAATGTCTTCTAGTCACATTTGTTGGGTTTCCCAACCCATGTATATACAGCAATCAGGCAGGAGATTAAAGGGGTTGTCCCGCGAAAGCAAGTGGGTCTATACACTTCTGTATGGCCATATTAATGCACTTTGTAATGTACATTGTGCATTAATTATGAGCCATACAGAAGTTATCAGAAGTTATTCACTTACCTGTTCCGTTGCTAGCGTCCTCGTCTCCATGGTGCCGTCTAATTTTCAGCGTCTAATCGCCAGATTAGACGCGCTTGCGCAGTCCGGGTCTTCTTCTTTTCTGAATGGGGCCGCTCGTGCCGGAGAGCGGCTCCTTGTAGCTCCGCCCCGTCACGTGCCGATTCCAGCCAATCAGGAGGCTGGAATTCGCAATGGACCGCACAGAAGCCCTGCGGTCCACCGAGGGAGAAGATCCCGGCGGCCATCTTCACAAGGTAAGTATGAAGACGCCGGACCGCGGGGATTCAGGTAAGCGCTGTGCGGGTTTTTTTTTAAGTCCCTGCATCGGGTTTGTCTCGCGCCAAACGGGGGGGCTGTTGAAAAAAAAAGAAACCCGTTTCGGCGCGGGACAACCCCTTTAAGGCCAGGCTCACACGGGCGGATTTGAATTGGAGATTCCGCAATCGGAGTCCGTGCGGATGATACGCGGCCAATGAAAGGCATGAACTTTTGCCAGTTCACTAAGACGAATTGTGGATTCCGCGAGTGGACAAAAGAAATCAGAGCATGCTCTATTTTAGCGCAGATGGCCTCAATAGGTGTCTATGGATGCAAGTGGTCCGTCGCCCAAACACAATTAACATTGCCTATAAGCGGCGGAAACGCCCGCAACGGGGTAGGAAAATAGATAGAAAAGCCAGAACGCCAACTGGAGGGGAGAAAGAGATCTGTCTTCCATGCGGACAGTACGCTGTGCATACACCTGCAACTGCACAGAAAAATGATGACGTCCGTGATCTTCCGCAAACATTCGCAATCACTTCCTGCAATGGATCGCAGGTCTTCCGCTGTGGAAATCCACATGTGTAATCAGGCCCTTATGTGTGAGCCCGGCCATAAAGCACTAACAGGTCAAGAGAATAACATTGATTATCTCATGACAACTGCAGCTGTCAAAGTGCGAGTCCGTCTACACCAAACTATATATCATTTGAACGAGTGAATAACGTCAGCATTCGCTCTCTTTTACAAACAGATACATCGTTGGCTCGTTCAAATGAGAAACTGTTCAGCTGTTCATATTTGCTGTATAAGGCGGCCTGCAGACGGGCGGGTCGAATCCGGCGGCGAGATTTCTCGCCACGGGACCCGACCCCAGCGCCTGCAGGGAGGAGCGCGTACTCACCCGCGCCTGGCGGACCCGGCTCTTTCATGTGCCGGCGCATGCGCAGACCGGAGCTGGCGGCCGGGTGAGTGCCGTTTCTGTGCGAGGCTCTGCGAGCCCCGCACAGAAATAGGACGTGCCACGGTTTGTTTGCCGCGCGACATTTCGCGTGGCCGTCTGCATAGGAGTGCGTATTGTAATGCACTCCTATGCAGGCTTTCAGTGGCAGAAATCCCGAGGATAATCCCGCCGCAGGATTTCCGCCCGTGTGCAGGCGGCCTAAGTGAGAAGGAGTGAGCGATCGGCATTTGAACTGAAACTCCGTGAAAGAGCCAACAACGATTTTTATGCCTGCATAGAATGAAGGAAAAGCATTGTCATTTAATCGTTCGGTGTAAAAGGGCCTTTAAGTACGGACTATTTGCTACCTAAAGTTTATATGTTGGAAGCAAAAAAAAAAAAAATGTGCGCACTTGTAAGGAACTGAGCAACTGACAAGGACCAAATTATGATGACTTAGTGGTCAAACCATCTGCAAAATGGCATCTTGTGATGTGTTCCCAGAATGCATTGGTTAGTACCTACTAAAAACAATCAAAGGAAGGTCAACCAGTTAACTAGTGAGGAGGTCATGTGCGACCGCAGCTCGCTAATGGAGAGCAAAGACTACTCCACGTGGTCAAATCCCGCTACTTATTGTAGCACAAATTGCTGAAATGGTTAGTGCAACCATGACAGAAGGGTGTCAGAAGACACCGGCACCTCAGTTTGTTGCAAGTGAGATTGTGAAGCAGGTGGCTTGAGCGTTTCACATTTTCATTTACATCATGTAGACGACCATGTGCGTCGCGTATGTAAGAGGGAGATTGCACCAGAGGGAACTGCAGAAAGACAACTAGTTGGTGGAAGCAATGTGATACTCAGTGTCCTACCATAAAGCTTTGGTCCTGGCATTCATGTAGATGCTCCTTTGACGTGTACCACCTAGCTGAACATTGTTGCAGACCAAGTATACCCCTTCTGGGCAACCATATGCACCAGTGGCAGACCCCTCTTTCAGCAGAACAACAGAGTTCTAGTTCTTGACTCGGCCTTCCAAATTCCCAGATTTGGGATGTGCTGGAGAAACAAGTCTGATCCATGGGGGCCTAAACTTCACAACGTGCAGGTCTGCAGCTAACGTTGTAATGCCCGTGTGATAAGTGGTAACTCGCAGGCAATCATTTACATTTCCGTATGCCGTTCCACTCACATTAGTGTGCCAGAATTGCGCTATAAGTCAGCGCAAGATCAGGCAGAATCCACATTAAAATTCTGGCCATAAAGGGGTTTTCTGAGAGGCAGAGGGCCAAGGACCAGGTGAAGAACAATACACTAACTAAACTTTCCCACAAGCTCTGGTGCCGCCGCATCGGTCCTTTACTCTGGTCCTGGAAGCTACTGTTGATCGTTCAGGTGACCACTGCAGCCAATCATTGGTCATGTGTACATATCACAGTGGTATAGAGATCTATATAAATTTAACTGAAACCCTTCACAGATATAGATTAAAATATAATGACATTTATTGAAAATTTCTAAAATTGTGGGCTCACATATAACACTTATAGACAATACATAAAAAGGACAGGTAACATATAAGCAAAGAATAGGCCCTTATGGATATATGTAAGACAACGTATCTCTCGGATAGATTTTTAGAGATAGCTGCCGCTCATACAAATGAGAGAGGATAGAACTCCAGAAGGTGAAAGAGTGATATCCACGTCTAAGGATAATTTGTACTTAGATGTTGATATGGTACAGGAATTGGTGCCTGTACTAGGGCACAGTATTCTTATGTGTACTCTTGTTGCTAGAACACTTTATTTAATAACTTCCCATTGGTAGCACAGTTATTGTGTATACAGGTGCTAAACACATGGGCTCATTGTGTGTCAGTGATGCTGACCAGAACGTTTCGGAAAGCTCGCTCGACGCGTTTCCCTACCCATGTAGGGGGCAGTTCCTCAGGAGCGCGGGTAATTATTGCCCGAAAAGTACGTAAAGATAATAGAGCAACAGGATTAGTGCGTCAGGACATAGTCCTGCTGCAGTTTGATACTGCTAAGGTGATGCCACCTGTTCGATAGTCACCTCTTCTTGCTTGTCACTTCCCGTGCGGTATCTGTGTTGGTACCGCTATCGGGCTCTCTATTTGAATATTCAGAGAGGGAGAGGGTCATTCATCCCATCTGGCATATAAGATGGTATGTGCCAGTATTTGAATGCCTCAGATAGCACTTCCGTGTAGCAGATGGCGCCCTTTAATCAGGCTTAGTCATCGGCTACTACGGCAAGGCCAGGTGATACCCTCCTAGAGAATTCCTGCAATATCCATTAGGGTACTTGCATTGGTCTGTAGATTTCTGTGACCAGTGTGGATTAATGCAATACCCAGATGGAAATTGTTCTGTCTCTCAGTGTTTGTTAAAGCAAATGCTTCTCCAGGATCTATGGCCGACCCTTCTCACACAGCTGGTAGTTATCCCGGCTGTGTGTGATGAGGGCACTGCCTACACAGATGAAGCTCAGGTAAGTAGCAATATAAGTCTCAGATAGAGTTAGCTTCAGAGAATAGAGGGTTGTTTCGGCTAGACCTGGGGGATAATACCCCATTCAAAGTTCAGGAAAGACAGAACCCCTACAGTGTCAGTCCTAGCTGGATTAGACAGGGGTAAGAGGCAGGGACAGAGCAAGAGAGGTAGCGCCTGCGGCACCATTTGTATGAGCGGCAGCTATCTCTAAAAATCTATCCGAGAGATACGTTGTCTTACATATATCCATAAGGGCCTATTCTTTGCTTATAGGTTACCTGTCCTTTTTATGTATTGTCTATAAGTGTTATATGTGAGCCCACAATTTTAGAAATTTTCAATAAATGTCATTATATTTTAATCTATATCTGTGAAGGGTCATGTGTACATATAATAGCAGGTAACTACTGAGACCAGCGATTGGCTGCAGTGGTCACAGGAACTGTGAGAGGACTACTGTAAGAGCCTCCAGGACCGAAGCAGCGGCACTTAAAGGGCAAGTACTGTTTTTTATTTTATTTTTTTTTTCACAATCGTGGGCGCATTTCTTTTTTTTTTTAAATAAATCTAGGAAAACCAATTTACTGAACATTTCAAATATAGGACCTGCAGATATATCTAGGAAACCCATGTGATTCTATGAAACGCATGAATGAAAGAAAATGACTCTTACCAAAGTCTACCCTTGTCAATATGCACTGCATTGGATGGTCAGTTGTGTGCCTTGTCGTTGTTGCGCCACTTTCATAGCAAGATGCACACAAGTCGTAGTCGTAGCAAATTAAGCACTTGTATCGTCGGCCTCTGAAGTTTCCTTTTAAACATGCATCGCAGCTGACACCTGCGAAAAACAGAGAATTAGGTTTAGAAAATTAAGAGCATAAAAATGTATATGGAAAAAAAAACAAAATGCCATCAGATTGTTTTGGGGGGTTTTCATATTAAAAAGGGACAATCAGCTTTTCACAGAGTGCTGCTGTTGGGACCCTCCTGATCAAGGGCTATTCTCCCATAAGCACATAGAACGGCTTCCAATGTATAACATTCATACTGCACGTTTCTAAATCGGGTGTATGGAAAGGAGCTATCTAATGCAAACCAGACAATTTTAGCTTAATGCTTTTTTTGTACCCATGTCCACTACGAGCCTTATCTCCTTCCAATCCCGTTGCATGTCTTTCAACATTCTCATTGAAGCCTGTACAGCGCCGATGTCAGAAGATATCCGGCAGGGCATTCTTACTGTCCATTACCGTCCGCTAAGCTGTTGGAGCCTCTCCAGTGCATGACATAGTGCATTACTGGCTTTAGCCAGCAGGTGGCACCATTGTATAAGAGAAGATGAAACCCCCTAGGAAACCCTGAATCCCAAATTGGATTGCAAAATTGGATTGCAAAGGGTAAAGGGAGTTTTCCAGGAAAAAATTTAAAAAAAAAATAAAAATTTGATGTGCTATGCTAAGAACAAGTCATCAATCGCCAATTGGCAGGGGGTCCACTGCTCAGTCTGGTATTGGAGATACAATAAAACTTGTGGGAGCTGTGACTGCAATACCATGCCGGGCCACTGCACAACAGACTGAGCCATTTGCTTCCTGCTCAGACATCGTGACAGCAGTCCCAACCAATCAGCTATGGACAACCTATTTGCAGGCTCCGTAGGTTTAGGATGGGAGATTGAATTGGTACGATAATTGTTCAGTGTAAACACAGCAAACAACTGAATGATGATTCATTTGCTTATCGTTCATTCCATGCAGGCATGAAAATCATTGTTTACTCATTCGCTACTTGTTCAGTTTAAACAGCGATGGTTCATTCACTGGGGCAGCGAACCGACTGATCCTGTTTAAAAAAAATAAAATAAAAAAAATAAGGGTTGTTCAAGAGTTAAAAAACTTGATTGCCTAGCAGCAGGGACTGTGGTAAAATAAAGCTATTACTCACCTGTCACCACGTTTTGCCCCTTCTCTGAGGGCACAATAAGGTAGTGCCCGTCACATTGATTACAGTCAGAGAGGTTGCACGTGAGTGCAAAAAAATGCATCAGCGCTGCTTACAGGGGTCTGTAATCGCACAAAGAATCCACCGAGTAGCAATAACAAAAAAGGATTCTTTATTAGGACGCACACGTCCTTCAGATAGTGGGGCCAGTCCAGTCCTCACTTATCACCGGGTAAGTCGCATATATTCACCGATTTACCCACCCTTATTATTGTGTATTGGTTTTCGGCTGGAGCGCCCTCCTGATCATTATTTTCTACATTGATTACAGTGATATGGCTGCTCTGCAGATCTGTGCCATAGTTTTGGAGAAAGTGGTCTTTTAAAGTAGCAGTAGCATAGAGGACTACTTTAAAGTAGTCCTGGATATTCCTGAGCCGCAGGCTGGCCACACCCACACCACTCTCCAGCCATTGATTGCCATCTGTCTGCCTATTACTGCACATAGAGAGTGGCCAATCATTGGCTGGAGGGTGGGATGGGTGTGGCTAGCCTGCAGCTCATGAATATGTAGGACTACTTCTGTCTTTCGCTGCTAATAAAACACAAGTTTCTCCAAAACTCCTTTAGCAGTAATTCACAGGCCTCAGCAGTAATTCTATACCATATATGACACCATAGCAGGACGCAAATAATTGGCTGCAGTCATAACGGGGTTGCACGGAACATCATCGCTGCAGCAAGCAAAACCCTTTAGGAACCACGGGGGGATATCACAGGTATGCAATTATCTATTATATTCTGGATCCTGGACGTGCTCTTTGATGTGTCCCCCATAACTGCAGCTCATGGGGTCAAGTTTTCCTGCACCTTTTATATGTTAAACCTTATTTTTTTTTATTAATGGATGCCCTATTGCTCATCTAGTCAACTTGAAGTTTCCATACCCAGAACTTTGTGAAGCAAAAATTATCAAGCTGAACGCCTGCCACCTGGCATCGCCACCACCGTGGTAATGAATATGTGTATTTATACGATGGCCTTGTTAAACAAAACAGCAGCTCTGCTAGAAACAGGGACGGTAAATGGCATATGGCGTTACTACTGGAAGTAGTCAGCAGCTTGGAGAGTGCCCAATTATGCCATATATCCCAAAACCAAAAAATAATCTCTCTTTTTCCTGGGAACGATAACACCAACAACTTACACAAAGTAAAAAAACATAACTAAATACTACAAAAATAGCTACAAACTAACTAATATGTGCATTCTGGAGAATATCAGCAACTTCTGTATGTCCTCCTATGCTGTAGGTGAGGTATCTGAGGTGCACCTGGACCAACAGGTAGACTAAGTAGAGTCTCTATCAGCATGGAAACTAGCAGCCGGTAACAGACGAGAAAGCCTGCTACATAATGATACCTGCAGCGACTTCTAGAAGGAGCCCGGGGCAGCTGCCTAGCAGCCAGCACAGTCACGACTCTCCATTCCTCTACTACAATTATTCTCCAACTGCCAGTGAAACTATTGCTTAAGTCCTGTCTGCTACTGTTAAGTCCGTACTTGGCCTGCAAAGATGCAAACTTTTTGATCATTTCTCGGTTTCAAGTAGTGTTTTTTTTTTTGTTTTTTTCCTGCAAAAAACACAATTTTTCCATCCCTGCCCCCTGCACCCAATTGTCTGCCACACTCTGCAGGTCTCCACTGACTATTCCAGTCACTTCCTGCAGTGCAGTCCCCTGTCTGGTGCTCATCATGCACCATCCTGATGGTGAGATTCTTTTGCTTTCAGTTTCATATCAATCCCATGATGCATCAGAACAGAATTATCTAAGGTTATACCATTTTGCCTGCTGGGGGCCAGTTTAAATATCTACACTTTCTATGTTGATCTAAATAAGCTACAGACTATAAGTGTACAGTCAGGGGGAGGAGCTGTGATCGCCTTTACTATAACTGTGTGACAGGAGCGGTGTGATCATCAGTAACTGTGACAGGAGTGTCTGTGTCCCCCCTGTGGGCAGTTTCTGTTGTAGGGTCCATGTGAAATGGACTAGAAAATGAATACATAACCCTAAATAGATCTGAGCCAGTCAGAATTCAGTACACATGACCATCTGAGGAAAAAGAGGCCAGGCGTTTCAGACAGAAAGAACTAACCAATATAACACTAGCCCGCTTCTATATACTAGGAGCAGTGATGGCGAATCTTTTAGAGACCGGGTGCCCAAACTGCAACCCAAAACCCACTTATTTATCGCAGTGTCAAAACGTCAGGGGGCGGGGCTTATCATGACGTATGATTTTACCCCCATCAATCTAAAAAGGACAGGGCCGCTTCAAAATAGACAGGGTGCAGATTTTGACTGCTTTCTGGATGCGGAAATACTGCAGAATGTCCTCAGTGGAAAATACTGTAGAGAATTCTGCAGCATTTCCGCATCCAAAAAGCAGTCAAAATCTGCACGCTCTTTATTTTGAAGCAGCCCTGTCCATTTCCGCCACATGTAAACATACCCCAGCGGTAATAGTGACCCACCAGTGATAATAGTAACCCCCCCAGCGGCCACAGCGTAATAGTGAAACCCCCCCCCCCCCCATCCCCAGCGGCCCCCAGTGTAATAGCGACATCCCCCAGGGGTTTCTGAGAGACGCCACTCTAGAATACCTCAAGGAGAACAACGGAATGACTTCTCACCAGCATGGGTTCATGAGGGGTCGATCATGTCAGACCAATCTTACTTTGATGAAGTAAGTTCTAGGCTAGACCTGAAAGAGTCTATAGACCCGGGAGAGTCCACTGATCTCATACATCTGGATTTCTCTAAAGCATTTGACACGGTGCCGCATAATAGGTTGATATATAAAATGAGACAGCTTGGACTGGGTGAAAACGTGTGTATCAGAGTAAGGAACTGGCTCAGAGAAAGAAAGCAGAGGGTGGTAATAAATGGTTCGTACTCTGATTGGGCACAGTCACTAGCGGGGTGCCACAGGGTTCAGTATATTTATCAAAGACCTGATAGAGGGGCTGCACAGTAAAATATCAATATTTGCAGATGACACAAAATTATACAATATAATCAATGCAACGGAGGACAATGTACGGCTACAAACAGACCTAGATAAGCTAGGGGCTTGGGCAGAAAAATGGCAAATGAAGTTCTGTACATGGAAAAGTATGTGACATGGAAAAAGTCCTGGGGGTACTAGTGGATTGTAGACTAAACTGGAGCAACCAATGCCAGTCAGCTACAGCAAAAGCAAATAATGTCTTGGGGTGCATTAAAAGAGGTATAGGGAGCGAGGGACGAGAACATTATCCTCCCACTATATAAGGCACTTGTCAGACCTCACATGGAATACTGTGTACATTTCTGGACTCCGCTACTCAGGAAAGATGTTACAGTGCTTCAGGGGGGTCCAATTAGGGCAACTAAATTAATACAGGGAGTGGGAGGACTGGAATACCCAGAGAGGCTATCAAAATTGGGATTTACCCTGGAAAAAAGTCGGCTAAGGGGCGATCAAATAACTATGTATTAATACATTAGGGGACAATACAAGGATCTCTCCCATGATCTGTTTACACCCAGGATCGCGATGGTAACAAGAGGGCATCTGCTACGTCTAGAAGAAAGCAGGTTTCATCACCAAAACAGAAAAGGGTTCTTGTAAGGAGAATGTATTTGTTTATCAAAGAGAAGACACTCCCAGATTTCATATAGAAGTCTGGGACCCAGGAGAAATACAAATCACACCAGCCTGTTGCAGTATCCAATGATTTCTAATTTATTCTAAAGGTGTGTGTGGTTTTTATACCATAAATGACATCACAGGAAAAGTATATACCTCCAAGATTAATAATAATACATGATAGGCTGAAACTAAAATGTTTAACATAAGTTACACCTTTTAAGGTGTAACTATAACATACAATGAAACAGTTATGAATTCAGTGAAAAGGAATGCAAGGGAGGCAGTCTGGAGGCTCTTATCTTGTCTGTCTACCCCCTAATGGTATAGAAAAGGTTTCGTTTAACCCCTTCACTACTGATACTAGCATCATGCTATAGCTTTCTAGTCTACAATCCAATAAAAGGACAATTAACTGATACATTGATCTACAATTTTCTTGAGTTCTTTACTGTAAGAGCAGTGACTGTGGAACTCTCTGCCTGAGGACGTGATGGCAAAATCCATAGAGGGGTTTAAGAGGGGACTAGATGTCTTTCTAGAGCGCTACGATATTACAGGATATAAATTTTAGGTGACCAGCAGGGTTGTTGATCCGGGTCTTACAGCAGGCTGAACTAGATGGACATAGCCTTCATTCGGCCTAACATACTATGTTACTAAGTTATGACCACTGGAACACAAAATGAGATAAAATTTACTGCCTCTAAAGGCTAAAATTTAGAGTTAAAAAATGCACTTAAGGCGACTAAGTTGTGTGTCAAATATATTTATGTGAGAAATTCTATATTTAAAAAAAAATAAAAAAAAAAAAATTGGTTTTTCCAATTTTAATGTGACTATTGGGGGGAGTATGCACTATACTTTCTGTAATGCTGAAAGTATAGTGCATGCTCACAATAAGGTCGGCTGCACACCGGCAGATTTAATTGCGGAATCCTCAGCAGGTGACCGCCTCTGGATTCTGCAGCAAATACCGCCCATAGCATGCAATGCAAAAGTGATTCTTCCTGGAGACGAGCGGAAACCAATTGCGGTTTCCGCTCGCGGATAAAAATAAATACATTTAAAAAAAACAATGGCAGCATACTCTGCACGGATGGCTTCCATTTAAAGGGGTTGTCTCGCGAAAGCAGGTAGGGTTATACACTTCTGTATGGCCATATTAATGCACTTTGTAATATACATCGTGCATTAAATATGAGCCATACAGAAGTTATTCCTGCTCCGTTGCTAGCGTCCCCGTCGCCATGGATCCGTCTAATTCTGATGTCTTCTTGCTTTTTTAGACGTGCTTGCGCTGTGCGGTCTTCTGCCTGGTGAATGGGGCCGCTCGTGCCGGACAGCTGGTCACCGCGTCATCGTAGCTCCGCCCCGTCACGTGTGCCGATTCCAGCCAATCAGGAGGCTGGAATAGGCAATGGAACGCACAGAGCCCATGGTGCACCATGGGAGAAGACCCGCGGTGCACCATGGGAGAAAACCGCAGTGCATCCCTGGGAAAGGACCGGCGGCCATCTTTGGGAGATTTTTTAAAGTCCTTATTTCGTCGGATCGGTGAGTAGCAAGCGGTTTAAAAACCGCTTTAATTTGCTATTTTATGCCGGGGGGGGGGGGGGTGACGGGGGAATGGGGTAAGGTAAAATTTTGAGGTTTGCCGCGAGACAACCCCTTTAAGTCACTGGAAGCTGTCCGACCCGCAGTCTATCCGGAATGTCGCATATGGCAGTTTTCCACTGCAGTAAACCCGCACCAAAGGGTGTGGATTTTGCCACTGATTTGCAACAGATTTCACCTCTTCACATGTATGGGGAAAAAAATTGCACTGAGATCCGCAGCGCATTTTCCGTGGCCTTATTATGGTCAGTGGGAAAACTGCAAGAGTTCAAGATTTTTTTTTGTTTTTGCTTTTTTTTTTTATATCAATAGAGACATGAAATAATAATAATGCCAAAATATTGCAGAAAAAAAATGTTTAAAACACAAAGACAACATTAGGTCATTTTTTTATGACACCTTAGCTAAGGAAATGTAGACCGCTTTTTAGAATCTGAATGGGATGGGGAAACCTGCACTTTATTATCTAAATTACAGACGAGGGGGACGAAGTACAACAAATAAGTAGCATTTGTTCATCAAGAAGACCATATAAGGCAACTTCAAATCACTAGCTCAGTAATGGGAACACTCCACTTTTACGCAAGTCATCTTCAATGCTGCTTAGTAAGGGCTCATTCACACGGGCACATGCAGTTTTCGGTCTGTGAATATGCAGAGTTTTCAGGGAACAAAACACTGCATATTCCCTGCAGAGCTAAATACCCCAATGCAAATCAATGGGGATTCAGCACTCCGTATTACATGTGTAATAAGAAGCATAGACACGCCTGTGTGAATGAGCCCCAAGCCCCAACTCGCACTGCAGCATTTCATGGCAGATTCCACACTGCATATTAACAGCACAAGAACGTACTCATATGTAATATAAATCTGCATGAGAACATCTAGCACCCTACGGGTCCTCAAATCTGCAGCGCGCTCGTTATGTTGTAGACAAGACACATTTTCCACCATAAAGGGCGAATTCTACGGTAAACTACATATTTATTGAAATCTATATAATTTTTTTTTTATTAATTCACAACTCCGTTCTGCTGGTTTCCCAGAGATCACATATATCAGACTTCCAGAAATAAGCATTTGCCTGTCCAAGGAGCACAAATAACCTGCAGACTCCTCAAAGGAACTCGCAGAACTGCTGCTTTGGTCTGCAAGAATGCAAAATACCAGGGAGCTCAAAGTTAGTAGAAGAAAATAAAGTATGGCTGCCGTATTCATGAAAGTCAAACAAACAAGTCGCTTTTGGCAGGATGGGCAATCTAAGGGCTCATTCACGTTAGCGTAGGAACCTCCAATTCAAAACAGGTCTAAATAGCGCAGCAAGCGCGTACGCAAACCGATTGGACCTCGTTATAGTCAATGGAGTCTATTTAGTTCAGTCATAAAACAGATTAATTGAGCCCGAGGGTGCCTATTGGGAAGCAGGTAAATGGAAGCCCGAGTGTTGATGTGAATGAGCCCTCACGTCCATTCGGGGATACCAAATTTGTTAGGCTGGCTTCACACAGATGCATTTGCGTTTAATGCCCTCCCCAGGCATATTAGCCCACATGTCCCCGTGGCACGGGAGTGCTAAGCTGGCATTTCCTATTGTAAGCTTGCTGTATGCCACCCATTGCCATTACCATCTTGGTGTGTGCGTGCATGCGTGTAATACGCGCCAAGATAGAACATGCTGCAATTTTTCTTGCGCATATTTTTTGCGCAATTTGAGTGAGTGGATCATGGCCGCCTATGGGAGATTGCTACGATGTATTCTGCACGCAAAAGCCGCTCGCGGAGTACACTACACCCACACGGTCCCGTGAGCCCGGCCTAAGATGTGAATAAAGTCTTCAAAACTCCATATGTAGCAAAAAAATTCCACTTGGAAATATGTGGGTTTTCAAATCCACAACAAGCTCATTCTTATGCGGAAACCTCAGATTTCTCCAGCAAATTTCCCTCTTTCAATACATGTAGTCAGAAGTGCTATCTTTTCTCCTTAGGGAGAGCACCTAAACGATGAGTGAGGAGACTCAAAAGGGCCATTCCTGCTCCTCTGGGTAATATGCAAATAAGGGAGATGGAATGCCACCTATTGGAATGCACCATTCCTTCAAGCCAAAGTTATATGGTGAAATACACAAAACAATCAATTGCAAAATCTGCAACAAATTCCTTGGAGAAAAAGTATACGTTGGAGGAGGTTTATTGATTCATTGACACCATTTCTTCTAATACCCATGGCACATGAGGCAACAGAACGGGCTCCGGGCACACGTTGTGCATCACGCCAAGGAACATTGGAACCAACATTCATACTCATTTCAATTTTGTCACTAATTATAACCAGAGACATAATATTACCCATCTTCAGTTATAGTTGGATCATAAAAGTCAGCCAGGTCTATTAGGACTGCTAGTAAGATGGCGCACTGTGTATATGTGCTGTACCACAATGCACATACAGGGAACAACTAATAAGCCCCCCACTTGTGGCTCGGTCTGACCAGATCCCGCTGTAAATAGCTCTTATGTGCATTTCACAGCAGGATCTACCCATCAAGGCGCTCCGATTCTGCACTTTCATCTCGCACACCATCATTGGCGTCAACATCCCAACCGGCGCACATGTTGGCCATTCTCAACATGTATGTTCTAGCAGACCCTGCACCTCCTTCCAGAATGAAAGCTTGCAGGGCATGAAAGAGCTATTGTCTCCCTCTGCCAGCACCACCCTATAATGCCCGCTGGCATGTGGACCAGGAAAAATGTCCTAAAACCCAACCATCCTTGCAAAAATAGCTTTTTAAATAGTTTGGTTTACTTTTGTCTCTTTTAAAGGGACTCTGTCGCCATCTTTTTGCAGTCCTCTCTGATAGCAGAACAACAGTGACAGGCTCACTGATTACAGTGATAGATTTGTTGTGTGAATCTGTGCAGGAGGTTGGGAGATACTTGTATTTTATTAGTAGCAGCCACACAGAGGACCATTCCTAGATATTCATGAGCTGCAACTAGCCCCGCCCACCCATCACTGATTGACAGCTGACTGCCTGTTACTGTGCATACCGAAATATGTGTCAACTCCAATCCATTTTTTTAACGTTCAGATTGCAAAGAATGGGCGATTCTTGAACCAGGGTCTCAAAAAAAATAAGACATGCAGCTATTTTTTAGACTATTGGTCTGAGTGAAAAATTGTATGTGTGAGTTAACCCACTCAAATGAATGGGTTCACTTTCTGTGCGAGTCCTGTCCATCTTGGATAGAACTAGTGTGTGTGAAAATCGTCCCGTGTGAAAAGGCTTAACCTGCACGGCAGAAGCAGGTTGTACATAGGCAGCGCAGTTGGCTGTTCAATCAGCAAGGACGGTATACACAGCATGTCCCGAGTGCTAGTAGGTGCACCGACTCGTCAGGATGATTCACTACAAAGCGTGTTTTTTTTTTTCTATAGTTCTTCACATTAAGGCCCTCTGCACACGGGCGGAAATTCCACAGCGGGATTTTCTGCAGAATTTCCGCCCGTGCCCGCTGCCATAGGATTGCATGCGCAAGTCTATGCACACAGCTGCGATTTGTCTGCGTGAAAATTCTATTTCTGTGCGGGTCTCGCAGAGGCCCGCACAGATATGTCAGTAAAGACCCGCCGACTCCGCATTGCGCATGCGCCGGCTGGGCGGCAGCCAGCACATCACAGAAAAGAGGAGAGGGTGAGCCGCAGGTCTCTGTAGGGGCACGGGTCTGCATACCGCTGTGAGAGAAAAAAAAAAAATCAGTCAGCTCCTCGGAGCCCACAAACCCCCTCCCAACCTCCAAAGGCTTATATACAACCTTAATGCCTATGCCCCATGCAATTAGGATGTATATAGACTGGCGGCATAAACGGTTGCATGGTGTTGGCTGTCTTTGATGGCTGACACCCGCTTGCAGCAGCTATGATCAGAGATTTTATTTAACCCGTTAAATACAGCTGTGAATTCTGACAGCAGCATTTAAATGTGCTGTCCGGGTGTCATGACAGCCTGGGAACTTCTGAAGGCCTCCTCCAGGGCTGCCATGATTGATTGTATATTTAGAGGTCTAAATAGAATGCCTGTTGAAATACCGTATAATGAAATACCATAATATTGCAGTATATAATTGATTAAACAATTGCAAGTCCTTTATGGCTGCCTACACACGGGGGAGCAGGATATCACGCTAGTGAACGTGTGATTTACCCTAGATGCAAGGCAATTTTCAGGCAAAAACACCTCACAACGCATCTGTGAAATTCTGATTCTGTAACGTGAGTGTTGGAAGAGTTTTCTTATAGATTTCAGTGGGAAACCTCGCATTGCACATCACATGGCATACGAGAGCCATGTGATGCATTGAAATCAATGAGTAAATGCACTCCCAAGAAACGCCCAGAGCTAGGACATTTCCCGTACTGCATCACTCGTGTGTATGACACCATTCAAAAGAATGGGGCTCATAATCACACGAGATTTGCGAGTCCCCGCAACACAACAATGGCTCGCGAGTTTCTCAACCATGTGAAAGCGGCCTAAGAGGGTGGAGGTGGTGGAAAAAATAAAGTAAAATATTTTATTGCAAAAAAAAAAAAGTACTAAAAGTTTAAAAAGAAAATCTTTTCATAATTGTGGCATCGCTGAGTTCGTAAAAATTCAGTTTATTAAAATATTACTTTATTAATCTTCCACAGAGAATGCTATCAGGAAAAAAATACACAATGCTAAAATTGCGCTTTTTTGGTCACCCTGTCTTCAAGAAAAAGATTAAATTAAAAAAGCGATCAAAACGTCTTTGTACTCCAAAATGGCACCAATAAAAATTACAGGTAACCTTGAAAAAAAAACAAACCCTTAAGGGTGGATTCAGACAACCGTATATCGGCTCAGTTTTCACGCCGAGCCGATATATGGTGTCCTTGTCTGCAGGGGGGGGGGGGGGGGGATGGAAGAGCCAGAAGCAGGAACTGAGCTCCTGCCCCTCGCCACTATTTGCAATGGGAGGGGCAGGGCGGGGGCGGAGGTAAGCGCCAGAACTTAGTTCCGCTCCCGTCTCACCCCCTCCCATTGCAAATAGTGGCAAGGGGCGGAGAGGGGGCGGGAGCTCAGTTCCTGCTCCTGGCTCTTCCATCCTCCCCCCCCCCCCCCCCTGCAGACAAGGACACCGTATATTGCCTCAGCGTGAAAACAGAGCCGATATACGGTCGTCTGAATCCACCCTAAGGGTGCATTTAGACAAAAGATTAATTGCTCAAAAGATGGTTTTAAAGGGGTTGTCCCGCGCCGAAACGGGTTTTTTTTTTTTTTCAATAGCTCCCCGTTCGGCGCGAGACAAACCCGATGCAGGGGTTTAAAAAAAAAAAAAAACGGATAGTACTTACCCGAATCCCCGCGCTCCGGTGACTTCTTACTTACCTTGCGAAGATGGCCGCCGGGATCTTCACCCACGGTGGACCGCAGGTCTTCTCCCATGGTGCACCGTGGGCTCTGTGCGTTCCATTGCCGATTCCAGCCTCCTGATTGGCTGGAATCGGCACACGTGACAGGGCGGAGCTACGAGGAGCAGCTCTCCGGCACGAGCGGCCCCATTCAGAAGGGAGAAGACCGGACTGCGCAAGCGCGTCTAATCCGGCGATTAGACTCTGAAATTAGACGGCACCATGGAGACAAGGACGCTAGCAACGGAACAGGTAAGTGAATAACTTCTGTATGGCTCATAATTAATGCACAATGTACATTACAAAGTGCATTAATATGGCCATACAGAAGTGCTGAACCCCACTTGCTTTCGCGGGACAACCCCTTTAAGTGATCATTTTGCATAAACTACTACTTGGTACTAATGACTCCGGGAGTTGGAATCAGGAAACAAACCACCATTCTCTGAATATATTCCCTTTGTTCTGCCCTGGGGCTGACAGCTGAAACAATGTAATCAGCGCTCCCCAGGCAGAACACAGCGTGCGGTCCTGCTTATCAGCTGTTCTTCCATGCCAAACTGAAATCCATTGTTAGGCAGAAAACTGAAATATGGGCACATTTACACGCAAAGATTATCGCTCAAAAGATTGCTTTTCAACGAATTTTGAGCGGTAATCGTTGTCTAAATGGGCCTTTACAGATCTACATCAATAGAAAAATGAAAAAAGAACCATATAGACTTGAGTATAAGCCTAGTTTTTCAGCACATTTTTTTCTGCTGAAAAAGCCCCCCTCGGCTTATGCTCGCGTGAGGTTAAAAAAAAAAAAAACAAAACACAACAACAAAAAACCCACAATACTCCCCCTCCTAGCCAGTGTTCCCGGCGTGATGGTCTCCCCGGCGGTGCGGCAGGCTGCTTGACAATTCTCCCCGCTGTCATATCCTTGCTCAGCTTTGAGTTCCCCCGCTGCCAGCGCTGTGTAGGTAAGCGCTGTGATTGGATCAAGCACCAGCCAATCACAGCCGGCGCTCGATCATTTACAGCCATTCAGTGGATGACATCACTAAATGGCTGTGATTGATTCATCGACCGCCGGCTGTGATTGGCTGGCGCTCGATACAATCACAGCGCTGACGGCAAGGGAATTTAAAGCTGAGCAGGGGGATGACAGTGAGGAGAGACCATTGCGCCGGGGAGACAGACGCCGGCTGGGAGGGAAGTATTGCATTTTTTCTTTACCTAGTATATACTCGAGTATACCTCGGCTTATAAGCGAGTCAATAAGTTTTACCAGTTTTTTGAGGTAAAACTTATTGACTCGGCTTATACTCGGGTCGGCTAATACTTAAGTACATACAGTAATTGGGGTCAAAAATGGTGACAGAAAGCAATTTAAAATTCCCTTCTGTTTCATTTCTGTTTTTTAGCCGACTGCTCCATTTGAAAAACTGAAATAAAATAGCACAAAGTGAATTAAACAGAAATCAACAGAAATATTCCCTTTTTCATGACAACACATTAAAATCAATGGGGGGGGGGGGGGGGGACAAAACGGAACTATTTGAGGAGCGGAGAAACAGGAATAAAAACAGAATTCAAGAAACGGATATGTATAATGGAGTCCAACGCTGTGTAGACGGACCACTACCCTCAGCATCAAGCAATGTAGGGTGCCTTTACAATACAGGACTTATCAAAGTATACATTTATGTTGCCTAATGGCAGCGCAGTGGGGACAGCCACAGTCTCAAGAACAGTATAGTGACTAAGAAACCCTTTACAGAGGAAGAAGGAGAAAGCAGGAAATGTGAGACAGGACGGGACTAGAAGCTGTGACTCATGCTGCACGCCACATACAGGTGACTATGGGAGCTTACAACTAGGCCCGGCACCAAATCTAGCCATGATGTATAACACACAAAGTTGTTTTGCGCTTCCCTTCAAGCCGTGTGACACCGTTCATAGATATGCACTGTAGAGAATAGCAATGCTATACAACAAACGCGCGAATCCCACCAAGAACCGCTGTGAACATAGACATTTAAACCAATTGTTGTTTGATGAAACCTTTCAACAGTTATAAACTTTTTTCATCGGTAGATAATGAATGTCCCAAAATCATATGTACCCGTATCTTCTATGTGATAGTTCCAGCATGGAGGCCAGGAATGCTATCTTTTCTCCTTAGGAAGAGTACTTGGTGAGTGAGGAGACTTATAAGGCCATTCATGCTCCTCTGGGTAATATGCAAATAACGGAGATGAACAATACGTCTACAGCGCCACCTATCAGAAGGCAGCATTCCTGCAAGTCAATGTTAGACTTTTTGTAAACTCAGTATGGAAAGCAGCACACACCTCGCCTGCTGGCTGAAGTCAAAAAGTCCCCAAAGTCATGAGACAAAAAACATTTTCAAGTGTTTTTGTTTCTGACACCTACATCATCCATACAATACAGTAGCCGAGGAAAATAGGAGATATCGGGCTCGGCTCAATATGCTGTAGCACGGCGTGCAGCTCTATTTTTACCATCAGAATGACATAAAAGACTCTGAACGCTGCTGGATATTGAAAGCCCGTATGACTATTCTAGAAACATAACTTAACCCCTTAGTGACGGCCAATACTGACCTCACTTATGGGCTTTAAAACTGCACAAACATATTTTTAAGGCAGTGGGTTGGTTGACTACTGACAGCCAGGATCCTGCTCCAACCGCCAGTAATGGAGGCTTCTCTGATCTTGGCAGTTTATCTCCTTACAAACCATAATCAATAGCAACTGTGGTATGCAAAAAAAAAAAAAAAGGGCGACGACAGGGGCATTGGGGTTGTTTCTGTAACCCATTGGCTCCCCGCAGTGCGATTACAAGATACAAATGGGTTCCTATGGCAGCCAGACGCCTAATAAAAGGCCTCCATGTCTGCCATGCAAATCAGCCTATCAGGCTGCACTTCCAATATAGTCTAATAGGTTGCTATCACAGACTTAGTAGAATGCATTACATAAGTATTGGAGTGTACTATCCTAGCGATCGAAGGATCACATCTTCAAAAATAGCATCAAAAAAGTTCAATAAAGTTTAAAGAAAAAAAATTAAAAAAATAAATGTTTTTCCCACAAAAACCCTTTCAATAGAAAAAAAAAATTACAATGAAAATTTTAAAAAGCAGCACATAATAGGCATTACCGTGTTCGTAACAACCCAGACAACGAAAATATTTCATCAAACATGGTGAACAAAGCAAAAATAATATCAACTAGTAACACCAGAATTGCTATTTTTCATTTTTTGCCTCCAATAAAACACAATAAAAAGCAATCCAAAAGTCCCAAGTACCTGAAACGAGTACCAATAAAACTACAACTTTCCCTGCAAAAATCACGTCCTCACAGAGCTCCGTTACTGGAAAAATAATAATGTTATGGGACTCAGAATGCGGCGATGCTGAGTCAATTGTTTTTCTATAAATATGTGGTTTTATTGTGCAAAAGTTGTAAAAATCAAAAACAAAAACCCTCTGTAAACTTGGTATCATCGTAATTGTGCCGATCCAGATAAAGTGATGTTATTTTTACTGATTCTGAACAGTGTAAAAACAAAACCCAAACTAAGAACAGCGGAATTTCTGCACAGTTTTTCAATCTTCCCCTGAAGAAATGTTTAAGGGCCAATGCCCACGGCCGGATTTCACCGCAGCTATTATGTTCTATTGAACCTAATGCTTATGCTGCGGAATTATGCAGCGGGAAATAAACCGCGGCATGTCCTATTTGCCGCAGGAATACGCGCGGACAGCCTTCATTGTAGGAAAGGCCAAACCAACAGCAAATTTCTAGGTGCAGCAACTTGCTGGTTCCTGCAGGAGGCACTAAGTACATTCAATCACTATATTAGAGCATAAAGACTTAAGAATGAGGACAGACCAATAAGATAATCCCACGGTAGGACTGTCTAATAGTATTGAGGATCCATGGATCAACTATGCGACTTCCACAGAACCAGAAGGGTTTTCTCCTCCGTTTGGCACTAGGAGCAGTTTATTGGATTCCTTAAAAAGTTCATGTCCACAAACCGAAAAATAAAAATGTTACATGATGTTTTAAATTAAAAATCTCCCCTAGTTTTATTTCTGCAGCCCCTTCCCTGACTATCTCCATAGTAACAAAAAGCCGACTACTTCTGTGCGGCGTAATCCTGCGGGCTCATAGATCCTTCCATTGTTCCCTTCAGGTCCTATTAAGAGTCCTCGTAGACGGGCCGATTCTCGTTTGAGCGAGCGTGTGATGTCATCGCTATCGCGTTCCCTCTTGGGCAGCCGGTTTAGACTGAGCGATTATCATTCGCTCATTTGTAGGATAATCGTTCTGTCTAAGAGCCCCTGACAAACACTTGGAGAAAGGTGAGCCGGAACCAAAAAAGACAGGTGGAAGACAGTATGGCTTCAGAATCAAACTAGTTTGTTGTCCGTTACCATAGAAATGCATAGTCGCTGAGGAAACAGAATAGAATGGTAGGAAATTTATGATTAACCCTTTCAAATCCACTGTCTGACGTCTGAAGACATTTTGATTGAAGGCTGTACAGCTCCAATGTCAGAAGACGTCCGGCAGGGTATTCTTACTGTAGATTACTGGCCGCTCTGTTGTTGGGGGCCTCTCCAGCATGTCACATACCGCAGTACTGGCTCTAGCCAGCAGGTGGCACCATTATATAATGGCAGAAAGAGAAAACCCCCTAGGAAACTCTGAATCCAAAATTGGATTGCAAAGGGTTAATACCTTTTGTAAAGTTGCTGCACATTACAGTGACTTGCAGAAGTATTCACCCCTCACCCCACCCCCATTCGGTTTTCTCGCTTTGTTGGATTTTAGTTTTGGATTTTATATGTAAAGGGACAAGAATAGTCAATGAAAAATGAATAAAAACCAAAAACTTGTGTGTGCAATAAGTATTCCCCACCTTTGTTACGAAACCCCTAAATAAGGCTGGCGTCATACAAGCATATGCATATTTGCGCATAAGCATAGCATTTTTTGCGGAATAAACTATGTGTTTTTTGGGGGGGGAGGGGGGGTTTACACATGCATAGATGTATTTTACTGTCCTTTTGCACACTTAAGGCGGGAAAGAAAAATGCATGAACTGAAATGACCAATTAGGCCAATGAACTGCAGGTGTGTTATTTTTCCTGCGCAATTACGCTGCGTTTCACTCATTTCCTAGCAGGAAAATAGAGCACACTGCGTTTTGGGCTTTTTTTTTTTTCTCCTAACGCACAACTGAAGTGCACAGGAAAACTACGCACACAAGTCAATGAATCCATTAAAATCAATTGGCTCCCTTCACAGCTTATTGCGCATGCAAAAATACGCCCATGACACAAGACTAAGGTCCGATCCAACCAATTAACTATAAACGGTACTCAATTAGTTAAATAAAGAGTGTCACGTGATCCGTCACGTCAGTATAAATTCACCTGTTCTGAAAGGCCCTGAGTCGGCAACAACATGAAGACCAAGGAGCCCTCCAACCGGTCAGAGACAAAGTTGTGAAGGAGCAGAAATCAGGATGGGGTGTATAAAAATATCCCAAACTTTGAGCATCCCACAGAGCTCCATTACATCCATTGTAGCACTATAGTACTGATATGGGAGAACTGCAAGTCTGACAAGAGAGGGTCGCCACCAAAACTCTCGAGTCGGGGAAGGAGACTCCAAGACACCAACGAGCACTCTGAAGGAGCGCCAAGATCCACTGCAGAAGTATCAGTCCATGGTAGCACTATAACCAGTACAGTCCACAGAGTGCGGCTTTATGGAAGAGCGGCCAGAAAAACATCACGCACCAACTAGGACGGAAGAAGCTCGCTGGTCAGATAGGGTGAAGGACCCTAAACATACTGACAAGGCCGCACTGCACAGTCTGAGTGCTTCTTCTATGACACTGGGCGCAGGCTGCGATACCCACTATTAGTCTGCTAGGGTACGGTACATCTGTGTAAAATGCGTGGGATGACCAGGCACATACAGATCTTAGAGCTGCACATGAACAACTTGGATTCTGCATGCAGGAGCCAGCAGTGGAATCCGGCCCTGACCACAGCCTGGCGACCCCGCGTACCTGTCGCTTTTCGTTTATCTGTATTGCGGATGATCTGCACAGCTCGCCGTTGGACATGCGCAACACAGATTTTTTTTTTAAAGGTTTGTTTTTCCCACGCCGTCACTAGGCGAGGATGCGGGTACCCACAACTTATCTGCAATGTCAATTGTGGAAGGGCCGCAGGTCAGACCGCTTCCATTCACTTTAACGGAAGCCGTCTGTGCGGGATCCGCACTAAAATAGAACATGCTGCGATTTTTCCTTCACTTTCGGAAATCGCAATTAATTTCTGCGAGTGTGCAGGAAAAAGCGCTTTTGCATAGCTTGTTACGAACGGTATTTGCTGTGGATCCACGCTGCACTCGCCGACCGCGGATTGATTGGGCAATGCAAATCTGTGTGTGTGCAGCCGGCCTGTGTTTTACTGTAACAAGACCTTCCGCACACCGACGTGCCTATCATAGTGCAGCAACGTGAACTTCTCAGCCCGCATCCATGATGCATACCACCCCGCTTGTCCTGTTTCTACAGCAAAAATGATAGGACAACTTTATTCTGTGGGTCAGTACGATTACTGCAGTGCTACTTTTTTTCCAAAGATTTATTTTCCCAAGTTATTTTCTGCCACCATAACTGTATTTTTCCAGCAACACAGTTGTGGGAGGACATACTGTAGTTTGTACTGGTACCATTTTGGAGTACATGAGACATTTTTTCTTGGGAGACAGGGTGACCAAAAAAGTGCAATTGTGGCGTTTTTTTGTTCCCCTCCCCCTCCCCTTCCCGGGACGTTCACCGTGTGAAATAAATAATGTGTTACTTTGATAGAATCAGACTTATGTATGCAGTGATACCAAATACAGTGGGAAAAAAGTATTTAGTCAGATACCAATTGTACAAGTTCTCCCACTTACAAAGATGAGAGGCCTGTAATTGACATCATAGGTAGACCTCAACTATGAGAGACAACATGAGAAAACACATCCAGAAAATCATTGTCTGATTTTTAACCAATCTGCAAATTATGGTGGAAAATAAGTATTTGGTCAATAATAAAAGTTCATCTCAATACTTTGTTATATATCCTTTATTGGCAATGACCGAGGTCAAACGTTTTCTGTAAGTCCTTACAAGGTTGGCACACACACACTGTTGCCGTTATGTTGGCCCATTCCTTCATGCAGATGATCTCAAGAGCAGTGATGTTTTGGGGCTGTTGCTGGGCAACACGGACTTTTAACTCCCTCCAAAGGTTTTCTTTAGGGTTGAGATCTGGAGACTGGCTAGGCCACTCCAGGACCTTGAAATGCTTCTCACGAAGCCACTCCTTTGTTGCCCTTGCGGTGTGCTTGAGATCATTGTCATGCTGAAAGATCCAGCCATGTCTCATCTTCAGTGCCCTTGCTGATGGAAAGAGGTTTGAACTCAAAATCTCACAACAGATGGCCCCATTCATTCTTTCATGTATACGGATCAGTCATCCTGGTCCCTTTGCAGAGTAACAGCCCCAAAGCATGATGTTGCCACCCCCATGCTTCACAGTAGGTATGGTGTTCTTTGGATCCAACTCAGCATTCTTTCTCCTCCAAACACGCCGAGTTTTGTTTCTACCAAACAGTTCTACTTTGGTTTCATCTGACAATATGACATTCTCCCAATATTCTTCTGGATCATCCTAATGCTCTCTAGCAAACTTCAGTCGGCCTCGGACATGTTCTGGCTTAAGCAGGGGGACACGTCTGGCACTGCAGGATCTGAGTCCCTGGCGGCGTAGTGTGTTACTAATGGTAGCCTTTGTTACGTTGGTCCCAGCTTTATGCAGGTCATTCACTAGGTCCCCCCGTGTGGTTCTGGGATTTTTGCTCACCGTTCTTGTGATCATTTTGACCCCACGCGGTGAGATCTTGCGTGGAGCCCCAGATCGAGGGAGATCATCAGTGGTTTTGTATCTCTTCCATTTTCTAATTATTGCTCCCACAGTGGATTTCTTCACATCAAGCTGCTTGCCTATTGCAGATTCAGTCTTCCCAGTCTGGTGCAGGGCCACAATTTTGTTTCTGGTGTCCTTTGACAGCTCTTTGGTCTTCACCATAGTGGAGTTTAGAGTGTGACTGCTTGAGGTTGTGGACAGGTGTCTTTTATACTGATAACAAGTTCAAACAGGTGCCATTACTACAGGTAATGAGTGGAGGACAGAGGAGCCTCTTAACCCCTTAGTGACCGGGCTTTTTTGCTTTTTTCCATTTTTGTTTTTTCCTACTCCCTTTTAAAAAATCGTAGCTCCTTTATTTATCCATCGACGTCGCTGTATGAGGGCTTATTTTTTGCAGGACGAGTTGTATTTTTCAATGGCACTATTTATTGTACCATATAATGTACTGAAAAACGTTAAAAATTCTTAGCGGAGAGAAATGGAAAAAAAACGACATTCCACCATCTTTCGGTGCGTCCTGTTTCTACGGCGCACAAACTGCAACAAAAACGACCTGATATTTTTATTCTATGGGTCAGTACGATTACTACGATACTAAACTTATATAGTATTTTTTTTTTTTTTTTTTTTAAGATATTTAATTTTTTTCAATTATTTTCTGCGGTCATTTTGTGCGCGCGATAACTTTTATTTTTCCGTCGACGTAGTTGAGCAAGGGCTCAATTTTTGCGGGATGTACTGTAGGTTCCGATAGTATCAATTTGGAATACATACGAATTTTTGATCGCTTTTTATATTGCGTTTTTTCTGGGAGACAGGGTAACTAAAAAAAAGGAATTTTTCTTACCGATAATTCCCTTTCTTGAAGGCATCATGACAGCATACGCTTGGAGGTTGCTCACCTGCTGACCTGATGGGACAGGAAAAGGCAGAGCATAAAAGAAACCTCCCCTCCACCAAACACCAGTGTGTTCCAAATAACCAGTGACAGAATACTTAAGCAGGTGTGTTTTTGTTGACATCACACACCTCAGACAAAGAAACATAAGCATACACATTACCTCATGTGTTGGACAAAATAAGGGTAACCATGTCGGTAGGGGGGGAAAAAGCCCGTATGCTGTCATGATGCCTTCAAGAAAGGGAATTATCGGTAAGAAAAATTCCCGTTTTCCCTTCGTCATCATGACAGCATACGCTTGGAGGAATACCAAATAACTGGCATGGGCTTTTTCAGGGAGGGATTACCGCTTGGAGCACCTTCCTACCGAAGGTTGCGTCCTGACTACATTTAAAGTCCAGCCTGTAATGTTTAATAAAAGTATGGCCAGAAGTCCACGTGGCTGCGTTACAAATCTGCTCGATTGACGCGTGCGCTCTTTCTGCCCAAGATGCCGCCACCGCTCTCGTCGAGTGGGCCTTCAATCCTTCTGGAGGAGGGATGCCCTTGGCCTTGTAAGCTTCCTGGACCGCTCTCCTGAGCCACCGGGCGATCGCATCTTTAGAAGCGGCCCTTCCTTTGGCTTGCCCCTGAAATTGAACGAAAAGTTTATCGGTCTTTCTGAAACTTTCCGTTGCCTCAAGGTACGCTAGTACAGGTCTTTTGACATCTAGATTATGGAGCTTCTGCTCCTTTTCGTTTTTTAAATCTTGGCAGAAGGCTGGAATGACTATTGGCTGGCCTCTGTGGAAATCTGACAAGACTTTAGGCTGAAAGGACGGGTCTAAAGAAAATACTATTTTGTCTGGGTGAATAGTCATATATGGGGCCCTTCGTGAGAGGGCCTGGATTTCACCCACGCGTCTAGCCGACGTGACTGCCACAAGGAGGGCTACCTTATACGTCAGCAAGGCGATGGATAGATCTCTAACAGGTTCAAAAGGGGGATCGCAGAAGGCCTGAAGGACTATGGTCAGATCCCAGGGGGGTGCCGTAAGCCTTGTAAATGGATGCAATCTACTTGCCCCTCTAAGAAATCTCCTAATCCACCTGTGCTCCGCAAGCGCGAGATCAAAAAATGCCCCCAAAGCCGCAACTTGGACTTTGAGGGTATTCGGACTCAACCCTTTATCCAGGCCCGCCTGGAGAAAATCTAGGATTTTACGGATGTCTGGCTGATCTAACTGCTGGATGTCCTGGCCTATCCACTCTGAGAATTTTTCCCAGACTTTGGAATAGATCTTTTTTGTCGAGGGTTTAAGGCTTTCACTAATAGTGGAAATTACGTTAGGAGAAAGACCCTTCCCCAAGAATTTTACCCGTTCAAGATCCAGGCCGTAAGCCTGAACTTGTGAACTTCCGGGTAAAGAAGAGGGCCCTGCAGCAATAGGTCGGGTCTTGGTGGAAGGTGGAAAGGCTCTCCTACTGACAGAGATCTCAGGAGGGGAAACCAAGGTCTTTTGGGCCAATAAGGTGCTACCAGAATTACTGACATGCTTGACCGCAGTAATTTCCTTAGTAGGAGCGGAATTAATGGTAAAGGGGGAAAAGCGTACGCCAAGTCCCAAACCCAGGGGTGAGAGAGAGCGTCTGTGCCCAAGGCCTGTTTCTCCGCGCCTCGGGAAAAGAGAAACCGGCACTTGGTATTTGCGCTTGACGCAAATAGGTCTATTTCCGGTACCCCCCATTTCGTCACGAGCAGGCTGAACACCTCGGGATGGAGTTCCCACTCTCCTGGGTCCACTTTTTTCCTGCTTAGAAAGTCCGCGGCTGAATTCTCGGCTCCTTTTATGTGAAAGGCCGACAGTGACTTGGTTGTGAGTTCCGCCCACTGAAGGATCCTTCCCGCCAACTGCTGCAGTAGAGGATTCCTGGTGGTACCCTGGTGGCGAATGAGTGACACTGTCGTCATATTATCTGAAAAGATCCTCACATGCTTCATCCCTAAGAGCGATTGCAGGCTACGTAGGGATTTCCACACCGCATTAAGCTCTCTAAAATTAGACGAATCAGATCTCTCATGAGCGTCCCAAGTACCCTGTATATAACCGCCTTCAAAGTGGGCCCCCCACCCTTTGGCGCTGGCATCCGTTGTGATTATTATTGCAGGGTCCAGGAACCATTCAGATGCCCGTGACAGGTTGTCTGATGACAACCACCAGCGGAGTGAAGATCTGGCTTTAGCAGAAATAGAGATTGTCTGGTCGAGTGAGGACTGTAACTTGTCCCAATTCTGAAGGATTAGTGACTGGAGACCGTGACTATGGAACTGAGCCCAGGGAACCACGCCAATACACGAAGTCATTAGCACCAGGATCCGCATTGCGTCTCTTACTGTTACTCTAGATTTTTTATAGAGAGTGGAGCATTCCTCTAAAATATGCTGTTTCCTTAGAGGAGGAAGGGATGAATTTTGGAGACTGGAATCCAGAATGACTCCCAGGAATTTTTTCCTGGTTTCTGGTTCCATGTTGGATTTTAGATCATTAATAATCCAACCCAGGTCCTTAAACAGTTGAAGTGTGGAACCCAAGTGTGACCTCAGAATAGTCGGGGAATCTGCCACCAACAGGAAGTCGTCCAAGTAGGGGACGATAATAATCCCACGATTGCGCAAAAAGGCAACCATTTCTATCACCACCTTGGAAAAAATTCGCGGAGCGGAGGAAATTCCAAATGGGAGGCAAATAAACTGAAAGTGACAGATTTCCCCTTCCATTCTCAGCGCAAACCTCAGGAACTTTTGCGTGTTGGTGTAAATAGGGATGTGAAAGTAAGCATCCTTTAGGTCAATTGTAGCCATTACATTATCCCTGGCAATTAGGGGAGTTGCAGTTCTGATAGTCTCCATTTTAAATTTTCTATACTCAATGAATTTATTCAGTTCTTTGAGGTTAATTATTGTGCGGTGGGAGCCGTCTGGTTTGGGAACCAGAAAAAGGGGGGAATAAAATCCCTTCCCCTGTTCCTTTTTGGGGACGGGGATAACCGCGCCGAGATCCAGCAGGTTCTGTACACCTCTCAACAGAGCCTGCTCTAGGGCTGGAGACTGGATTGGGGTTACAATAAATCTGTCAGGGGGGCGAGATTCCAGTTCGATCTTGTACCCCTCCGCCACCAGGTGTAGCACCCACTCGTTAGTCGTTATGTTACGCCAACTAGTGGAAAAACTAGCCAGTCTACCGCCCACCGGGCACGAAGATGCGGGCTGAGGGATGATAATAAGAGTCTTACCCCTTCCACCCTTCGGATAAGACCATCTTCCGGTCTTCCCTTTCCCAGCGTATGTAGACGAGGGACGTGGAGTGAAGGGTCTTTTGGGCGGTCTGATGGCTGGCAGTCCCTGGTTCTTGTCAGCTGTTTTTTCCAGCAGGCGATCCAGGTCCGGTCCAAAAATGCGTGCACCCCGAAAGGGTAGGGCACACAGCTTGTTTTGGATGTTAAGTCCCCCGACCACTCCTTTACCCAGACTGCCCTTCTGGCGGCCTGGAGGCTTTTTGGTCGATTAGGGACATAAGCTGGTCCAGCCAGACCGCCATGGAGCGAGCCACAGAAGTGGCCGCGATATTGGAATTTATAATAAGGCTGGACGTGGACCAGGCCTTGCGCATGGTCATGTCCACTTTATTATCCAAGAAGTCCTTTAAGTGGGACATATCTTCAAATGGTAATCCCGACTTCCTGGACACCATAGCGATAGCCGCATCTACTTTCGGCATTTCATCCAGAAACGCCACCTCGTCTCCCACAAATAAAAGGCGCTCCTTGAACTCCCTAGGGATTAGTGGAGTCTGATCCACCCAATCCCACTCGTTCAGGATTAGTTGTTTGAGTGTGGCATTTACAGGAAACGAAGATTTCCGTTGTGGAAGCAATCCCGCAAACATATCGTCTTGTGTTGTGCGGGGTTGCTGCACATCTTCCTCCACCTGCATGGTTCTACGTACAGCTTTTAAAAGTTGATCCATGTCAGCGGTGGAAAAAAGGTACTTTTTCTCCTCCTGCAACACTTCCCCAAGATTATCATACTCCAAATCTTCCGCCATGTCAGAGTCGGACTCTGACACAGCCGGAGCAGACCTTCGTGTAACCCCTGAGGGCCCAGGTTGGAGGTCCGAGAGGGAGGACTGAACTTTTTCCCGGACGACCGACCGAATTTCGGACATGAGGGAAGATTTTTCCTCCTGCAGAACTTTTGCAGAACAAACGGCACATAATGTTTTGGTATAGGAGTCGTCGAGTTTGCCAAGCACACTGGACACTTTTTACTCCTCCTCCTAGCCTCCCTAGGTTTTTGAGTATCCCTGTCCCGAAATGACAAGGGGGAACTCTGTTAGTAAGGAAGTGTATGTAGTGCAGGTGTCTGTAGGTTGGCCCACTGGACCACTTACAGTTTGGAGATTCTCTGGGTCCTCTCTGGCCGACATCCTGCGCTTGCTTATGGGATCAACTCCTGTACTTAGGATCGATTCCCGGCGTGAAGAAACACCAGCTGCTTCCCTGGTGTAGAGGAGCTTTAAAAATTTGAATCCGGCGCCAGCCGCACTAAGCCACGCCCACTTTCGCGCTAGGCCACGCCCCCTTGCAGAGCGTCTGAAGTCACTGCGTCACTCTCGGAGCTCCGCTGAGGCCACGCCCCCTTGAGGAACGCTGCTGCTCGGCCCTGGACCCAGAGATGGCGGCCGCCGCCGAAATGACGGCCGCAGTGGTGCCGGAAAGCCCGTACTTGGACCCAGGCCCACGCAGTCCCCGGTAAGCTCCCAGATGAGGTCCTTCCCACTGGGGCGCCGGGGTTGCCAGGAGAGATGCCGCCGCTCACCGGTAAGCCCTGGAACCTCCGGCATGGGACAGCATCGCTGGAGCTCTGCCGCTGCTGTCCTGAAGGGACAGGAAAAACACTGGTGTTTGGTGGAGGGGAGGTTTCTTTTATGCTCTGCCTTTTCCTGTCCCATCAGGTCAGCAGGTGAGCAACCTCCAAGCGTATGCTGTCATGATGACGAAGGGAAAAATGCATTTCTGGCGGGTTTTTTTGGGTTTTTTTTTCGGACGACGTTCACCGTGCAGAAAAAATAATGCACTACTTTGATAGATCGGACTTTTACGGACGCGGTGATATCAAATACATATTTTTATTTTATGATTTAGATTTTTTAATAATAGATAAGGCAAAAGGGGGGTGATTTAAACTTTTATAACTTTTTTTTTTTTTTTTACAATTTAAAAAACTTTATTGATCTTTTTTTTTACTTTACTTTGAAGTCCCCCTGGGGGTCTTTAACATGTGATGCTTTGATCGCTCCTGCAGTATGACGTAATGCTATAGCATTACGTCATACTGCTTTTTTTTTTTACAGGCAGTCTATGAAGCCACCCTGTGTGGATGGCTTGATAGGCAGTCTGCTAAGGCAGCCCTGGGGCCATTCATTAGGCAATGACACCTGCAATGACACCTGCACGGATCCCCCGATCTCACCGCGGGGGGGGGCGTGCGGGACCCCCAAACAGCGTTCGGGGGATTTAAATGCCGCTGTCAGAATTGACAGCGGTATTTAAAGGGTTAATAGCCGCGAACGGCCGAGCGCGGCTATTGCCCGCGGGTGTCAGCTGTAATAAGCAGCTGACGCCGGCGCTGTATGGAGGGAGATAGCGGCGCTACCTCCCTCCATACACGTCCTGCAGCTGCAGGACGTAAAAACACTATAGGGTGGTCACTAAGGGGTTAAAGAAGAAGTTACAGGTCTGTGAGACCCAGAAATCTTGCTTGTTTGTAGGTGACCAAATACTTATTTTCCACCATAATTTGCGAAAAAATTCGTTAAAAATCAGACAATGATTTTCTGGATGTGTTTTCTCATGTTGTCTCTCATAGTTGAGGTCTACCTATGATGTCAATTACAGGCCTCTCATCTTTGTAAGTGGGAGAACTTGTACAATTGGTATCTGACCAAATACTTTTTCCCCCACTGAATGTATTTATTTTTTTCAATAATAAGGGGGATTTTTAAACTTTTACTTACTTTTTTTTCCAGTAATTATTTTTTTTCTATTTTTACTACTTTTAGTCTTTAAAAGGGGCTTAAACTTGCAATTGATCGCTCATACAGTAAAATGTAATATCACAGTATTACATTAAATTGCATTTTGACAGGCAGTCTATGAACACACGTCACAGGCATTTATTCAGGGCAGCCCTGGGGGCCTTCAGAAAGCCCCCCGGCTGTCTTGGCAACAGAACAGCACCTGACGATCGCTGAACGATCGGGGCATTAACATGCAGTTGTCAGAATTGACAGAGGCATATAGAAGGTTTACAGCAGCGATCAGCGTTGCTGCAGATTGCAGCTCTTGCAGGAGGGTGTCTGCTATCAAAGACAGGCCGCACCGGATGTGTATAGAGTGGGATAAGCTTGCGATCCGGCTCCATATAAACCCTGCACACCCAGGACATAAATAATAATAATAATAATAAACTTTCTTTGTATAGCGTCAACATATTCCGCAGCGCTTACATAGACAGGGGATACAGAAAGACAAAAGTACAAAGATTACAGAACCACGGTTACATAGTAATCAATTGATGGAAACAATAGGGGTGAGGGTCCTGCTCCAACGAGCTTACATACTAGAAGTAATGGGGTGATACAGAAGGTAAAGGGGCTGGAGATGTGCACGGTATGGCGAGGTGGAGAGTGAGGGGTGATATACACATAGACAATGGTCAGACATTTAGCCGTGTGACGGCAGAAACAGTATGACTGCAGGAGCGGTTTATGATGGCTAGCAGGGATTGCAGTCAGTAGGTCAGGGAGCATGTTATCAGGCGGAGTACAGAGGGCTTTATTTAGGGAATTCGGTATGCCTCCCTGAAGAGGGGCGTTTTTAGAGCACGCCTGAAGTTCTGCGAGTCCTGGATTGCTCGGGTAGCCTTTGGTAGTGCGTTCCAGAGGACCGGTGCTGCTCTGGAGAAGTCTTGGAGGCGGGAATGAGAAGTTCGAATTAAAGGGGCGCTCAATCTGGTTTCGTTAGCAGAGCGGAGAGCCCAGGCTGGTTGATGGATTGAGATGAGGGAAGCGATATAGGGGGGCGCTGCACTGTGGAGGGCTTTGTGGATGAAGGTGGCGAGTTTAAATTGAATTCTGTATTGAACGGGCAGCCAGTGCAGTGACCGGCACAGGCCAGAGGCATCCGAGTAGCGGCTGGACAGGAAGATGAGCCTGGCTGCCGCATTCAGGATGGATTGGAGAGGGTAGAGTCTGGTGCAGGGGAGGCCGATCAGCAACGAGTTGCAATAAATCGAGCCGGGAGTGGATGAGGGCAACAGTAAGCGTTTTTAGCGTGTCCACAGTGAGAAAAGAGCGGATTCTTGCGATGTTCTTGAGGTGCAGCTGACATGTTCGGGCCAGAGATTGGATGTAGGGGGTAAAAGAGATCAGAATCAAATATGACTCCAAGGCAGCGGGCATGTTGTCTAGGAGTTATGGTGGTGCCACACACTGAGATGGAGATGTCAGGATGAGGGCGGTTAGTGGAGGGTGGAAATACCAGCAGGTCAGTTTTAGAGAGGTTTAGTTTTAGGTAGAGAGAGGACATGGTGTTAGAGACAGCGGACAGACAGTCAGTGATGTTTTGGAGTAAAGGTGCAGAGATGTCACGGGAAGAGGTGTATAGCTGGGTGTCATCTGCATACAGGTGGTATTGGAGGCCAAATCTCCTGATGGTTTGACCAATAGGGGCTGTGTAGATAGAGAAAAAAGGGGGCAGAGGACAGAGCCCTGGGGGACCCCAACAGCAAGGGAAAGAGGAGGGGAGGTAGAGCCAGCAAAGGAGACACTGAAAGAGCGGTCAGATAGGTAGGAAGAGAACCAGGAGTGGGCAGTGTCCTTTAGGTCAATGGAGCGTAGCATACTGAGGAGATTGTGGTCAACAGTGTCAAATGCTGCGGAGAGGTCGAGGAGGATCAGTAGGGAGGAATCGCCCCTCGATTTGGTCAGCGGTGTTAAGGGGTTAAAGGATTGTCTCAACAGGTTTTACCTGTCACGCGAGTCCAGCCGGTCCGAAGTGTGGTGCATTAGGACTGCCAGAGGTAGCCAACTTGGCCATCTCAGTTGGTCCCATTGAAGCAAATGGAGTGTCCCCTCCACTGCACCATACACCAAAAGCCCCATAGAAGTCTCCTCCCCTAATATGCCCAATAAGCGTTGTTCATGGCACAAGGGTAGCTGTGATTATGTGAGCATTTTTGCACATATGCCCATGTAAGGCCGTGAAGATCTGATGTCACGTGAACAGGACTGCTGCCTCTTTCCAATTACCTGCAGTTACGGCCGGGTGATTTAGGCCCCCTGTTCACAGGCGTGACTCTGCTGGCGGTAAATCGCCGGCGAATCATGCTGTCTGAAGCTTTCCATAGCGTTGCTATGGAAAGCGCCGGCCCCCTGCCCACGAGCGGAGAATCACTGCGATTCTCCACTCGCAGCCGGCAATTTGCAGCATGTGAGCCTCTCTGTCAGATAGGCTGACAGCGAAGATCAATCTGCCGGCTCCTGCTCCCGGGCAGCGGCTCCCGCAACGCCCGTGGACAGGCAGCCTTAGTCTAAAAGCTAGACTTTTCTTCTAGTCTTTTCTAAATTTTAATATAGATTTTCTTTTTTTTGTTAAAACAAGCTAAAAATGCTAAGACCTTTTTTTTTCACATAAGAGAATTGCATACACAGTAATTCCTTAAGGGAATTTTCCAGGCTGCACTGTCAGTGCCGGGATACACTGGAGTCAGAGCAGAAACCACTGTAATTGCAGGCTGCAGTCTCGATGAAGTCAGTGGGAGCTGCACCGCCCTCTACAAAGGGGCCGGCGCAGCAATTTTCACTCCGACCCCGCTGTATCCTGGTACTGCCTGGAAAACCCCTTTAGCCCTTTCCAATCCACTGTCTGATGTCTGAAGACATTCTGATTGAAGGCTGTACAGCTCCGATGTCGGAAGACGTCCGGCAGGGTATTCTTACTGTAAATTACTGGCCGCTCTGTTGTTGGGGGCCTCTCCAGCATGTCCCATACCGCAGTACTGGTCTAGCCAGCAGATGGTGCCATTGTATAATGACAGAAAGAGAAAGCCCACTAGGAAACCCTGAATCCAAAATTGGATTGCAAAGGGTTAATATATACTAAGGATGTAGAAATGAATGGGGTATTTCTCCTATTCAGTACTTAGGATTCCCTTATATGAAGATAAACTATATGAAATATGTACATGAAGGGTGACGATATACCCCCTCTTGTACTAGTGAGACATGTCCCATCACCCCACGTCTACCGTAGGCCCATAGTCTACCGTACCTAGCCACCTTCCTACTAATAAAAGTTCTCCGGTAACACGCGCCGTCAGGAACGATCAGGAATTCAAGACTCCGGAGATCTCCAAAGTAGTAAGCCGAAGGGGCACAAGAGTGATGCAGCCATGTGTTGCCCCATCCATGGGCTCACAGGACAAGGTCTACTGATATCTTCTGTTGTGCCTAATTGCCATCCCTCTCTGACGAGCTGTGAACGTTTTCAGCCATCTCCCAGACGAATTCTTAAGGGTTTTTATTTTTGCTGTCAACGGCTGAAGGGATGTTCACCTGACACTGGGCGATGGCGCCACATGAAGTACATTAGTGTCAGGCTAGGCGGGTGATGGGTATAAAACACTACAGGAATCGGCAAAGACTCAACCATACGTATGCAGACCGTCCTGTTTGTCAAAGGATCTGGGGGGGTGATCATTAAAGGCACTAGAGCACCAATTTGATTTAATTTTTTTAAAAATAACAGAGAAAAATATTGTATTTTTCTAATCTGCTTTTATTTTCTGATTGTAGAATTTTTTTTATTATGATGTCTATCCAGGACTATGGGGGCAGCCATCTTTCCTGAGCTGCATTTTGCAGCAGCCTTATGGGCCATCCACACAATGGGCAGGAGTGACCCATTGACTTGCATTGGAGACTGTTCTAGCCCAGTCCTGTGACCTTCAGGGGTCATCATGCAGAGAGTGTGAGTAAATAGTCACAGCTTATGCCTATCGTGAATGGTGGATCCTGTGTTAGGGCCCATTTACACGTAACGATTGTCGCTCAAACGAACAAAAGTGAGCAGTTATCATAATGTCTAAAAGGTGAGCCAACGAGTGAATGACTAACGAGAGTTGTGCACTTCTCGTCGGTCGTTCAGTTTCAACCATTGGCTTTTTCACTTCTCATTACATTTAACCCCTTAATGCCACAGGGCGTAACTGTATGTCCTGGCTGCACGGTACGTAATGCAACAGGACGTACACTTACGCCCTGTGGATAGTGCAAGATCAGAAAAGATTCCGCGCCATCCAGCAGCAGGAGCCAACTGTCACCAACAGCTGACCTCCGGCTGCAACAGCGGGGGTGCATGGGGACAGCACGATCTATGTAGCTTGCGGCGTGTAAAGGGCTCACAGAGGGAGCGCGCGCCGTCTGTGAAGTCATCGGACCCCCGCAATGTAATCGGGGCATGGCAACAGGATGCGAGATACAGGCGTCCTGCTTTGCCGTTGCCTTTGATCGCTATTACAAGCGATCATAACGATCATAAGCATTATGGTACAAGTCCCCTACAGGAACATAAATAGTGTAGGAAATAAAATAAAAATGTAAAAAAAAAAAAAAAAAAACACCCACACCTTTTTGTGCTTTTTCCCCTATAAATATTTTAAAAATTCTTAAAAATTAAAATCCCACATTTTTGGTATCGTCGTATCCGTAACACCTCGTACAGCAAATTGAACACACTTTTTATCTTGCATGGCAAAAAGTGTAAGAAAGAAAAAAAAAAACCTACAAAACTGAGGCAAAATGCTTATTTTTTTTAATTTTGCCTCCCTAAAAACACAATAAAAGTGAACAAAAAAGCCATATGTACCCCAAAATGGTACTCATAAAAACTACCGCTCGTTACGCAAAAAACAAGCCCTCCCAAAGCTCTGTTCATGGAAAAACTAAAAAGTTATAGGACTTTGTATGCAGCAATTTAGGAAAAAAAATTACATTTACAGAAATCATTTGCAACCTATTGCTTGTGAACAGCGATCAGTCGTTCACATTCGCTGGCGCAGAGACTGTAGGATCTAGCGATAAATGTAAACTATTTATCTGCCTGTATAAACAGGTTGTACAAGCGAACTCTGCCATCGTTAACTCGTGCAAATTATTTCTCACGGCATTTAAGATGCTGTCAAGTGAGATGACTGCTGCAAAGTCTTCCCTACAGAACAGGAAGTGACGAAGTATTACTAGGCCCTGTGATCCATGTGAAAAATGCAGGATTTTAGGGGGTTTTTAATATAGATTGTGACCGCGGGAAAAAGAAAAATCTGCAAAAATGTGATTTCTATAATAGAGCGAATGTGTCATCAGAAAATTACCCAAGCGCCCCATTAAAGCCTCGTTCACACTTCAGGTTTTGACTTAAAGGGGTTGTCCCGCGCCGAAACGGGTTTTTTTTTTTTTCAACCCCCCCCCCCCCCCCCCCCCCCCGTTCGGCGCGAGACAACCCCGATGCAGGGACGTACAGAAAGCTCACCGGAGTGCTTACCTTAATCCCCGCGCTCCGGTGACTTCTATACTTACCTGTGAAGATGGCCGCCGGGATCCTCTGCCTCCGTGGACCGCAGCTCTTCTGTGCGGTCCACTGCCGATTCCAGCCTCCTGATTGGCTGGAATCGGCACGTGACGGGGCGGAGCTACACGGAGCCCCATAGAGAACAGGAGAAGACCTGGACTGCGCAAGCGCGGCTAATTTGGCCATCGGAGGGCGAAAATTAGTCGGCACCATGGAGACGAGGACGCTAGCAACGGAGCAGGTAAGTATAAAACTTTTTATAACTTCTGTATGGCTCATAATTAATGCACAATGTATATTACAAAGTGCATTATTATGGCCATACAGAAGTGTATAGACCCACTTGCTGCCGCGGGACAACCCCTTTAAATGGATGCAAAATCCTGATCAAATACTGGAGTGGATGTGCGATAGAAGGCTAGTATAAGGCCGGGCTCACACAACTGGGTCACGTGCGAGAGGCTCGCAGCGGTGACCCTGCGTACAGCAATTGTATCGTGGATGATCACGGAGGCGGTCATGCGCAGTATAGATTATTTGGTTTGTTCGGTTGTATTACCCACGCCGTCACTTAGCAATGATGCGGGTACCCGCAGCCTGTACACAACGTAACTACGTATGGGCTGCGGGTATATCCATGACCACAGAACACAATGGGCCCCATGCTTGTGGATTCTATAGTAAAATAGAGCATGCTGCGATTCATACCCGCAAATATGAAGGAAAATTTGTAACTTTATGCCTTTTGATGCCCACCTATTACAGTGGATCGCCCACGGAAGCCGCAATTCAAATCCAGTCGTGTGAGACCGACCTAAAAGTTTTCATTATATTGTTTTCAGGGTCTACTCCTGGCTTAGACCTTAAAAAATTACATGAAAAATTAAAAGATCCGTGATCTCTAATCACAGGAACGAAGGGCTTGCAGTGGTCAACAGCATTCTACTAGATGCATTACCGCTCTCAGCCATGTACTGGGTGTGGCAGTGTAGCATCAGACATCTTAGGAACAACCTGTCAAACGCATCCTACCACAAATAAAGAAAACGCCTATACGTGATGTATCTATTAGCTCGCACATGTCAAACACAAGGCGCCTGGGCCGCCAATTCATTTTATTTGGCCCGCTATATGTAAAAGCCTGCATCAGGTAGTTTCATGCAGCGGCGCCACAGGAGCAGGACTTTAAGTTTGATAGTAGTACCTGCGCGCCGCAGTTGCGGAAGGAAAATCCAGTAAGGCTGGAAATTACCTACCTACTGGGGGCACCTACTTAATAGGTGGGCAATTACTTACCTATTGGGGGCATACAAAAGAGAAGAAAAAAAAGACAACTCCCCAACCAATCTCGCCAGAGGACAGGAACGCAAACACGCTTAATTAGGCGCAGAAAAAATAATGGATTTATAAAAACTCTAATCTTTAATTTGACATACTTCTAAAAATAAAAAAAAAGAAGTTTGTTTAGACCAAAAACGACCATAATGCACCAGAAAATGCTTTAACCCCACATACACATTTCCAGCGCCCTTAGTCATAGCACTACTAGTTACCTACCTACTCTAGGTGCACTGAATGGGGGGAGGAAATTACCTACTGGGGTGGCCACTTACCCATCGCCACCTAGCTCTTACTATACAGAAAGTCTCCAACTTACGGGCAGATTCCATTACAGGAAGCTGCTCATAAGTGCGTTTTGTTCGTATGTCCGAACAAATGCTTCTATGGAGGGGGATCGCGGGTGGATCTCGCTCCATACAACGTTGGGTATCGGCCGTTTCTTACAAGCCTGCAACAGTTCCGATGAATGGCGTGTCTTAACTCTTTAAATATCGCTGTTGGCTGCGGTATTTAAGGAGGTAACAGCTACGATGAGCGGAGTGGCTTTCTGGAGCTGTTGCAGGCGAAAGGCCCCTACCTATGCAAAGTGCCTATCAAGCCGTGCCATGGCAAGCCGTGCCATGTCTGTCCGATTGCTGTACAGTATGATGTAATGCTACAGCATTACATCATACTTAGGGGGCCTTCACACTTGCGATTACGATATTGCTGTTTTTGTTTGTTTTTTTTAAACGCAAATGTCAAGAGGACTTTCTAATGTTAAAAACGCATCTCACAAAAATCACAAGTATGAAGGCCCCTTACAGATAGGCTTGTTTACATCTAGTGAAGCTTGTAACTCAAACATTCGCAAGTAGGAGACTTACTGTAGTCTTACAATTAGAAATGGGCCTTTGAAGGCAGCCATAAATAAGAAACACTGGCTTGGAAAAGGACTTGGGGATTTTAGTTACTAGAAGCTTAACTGGAGCAAGCAGTGTCAGGCAGCTGCTGCCAAGGCAAATAGGATCATGGAGGGTATCAGAAGAGGTCTAGGGGCACATGACGAGAACATTATACTTCCTCTTTACAAGTCACTGGTCAGACCACACATGGAATATTGTGGACAGTTTTGGGCACCCGTACTCAAGAAGGGCATATCAGAGGTTCAGCGGGTACAAAGGCAGCAACTAAATAATAAATGGAATGGGCGGACTACAATACCCAGAGAGATTATCAAAATTGGGGATATTTAGTTTAGGGGGAAAAAAAAAAACGAAAAACAAAATTACATTCTGGGGCAACCTAATAACTATGTAGAAATATATCGGGTCAGTAGAGAGATCTCTCCCATCATCTATTATACCCAGGACTGTAACAAGGGGGCGCTCTAATAACTATGTTTAAATATATCATGGGTCGGTACAGAGATCTCTCCCATCATCTATTATACCCAGGACTGTAACAAGGGGGCGCTCTAATAACTATGTTTAAATATATCTTGGGTCGGTACAGAAATCTCTCCCATCATCTATTTATACCCAGGACTGTAAGGGAGCACTCTGTATGTCTAGAGGAAAATAGGTTTCTACACCGACATAGTAAAGGGTTCTTTACTGTAAGAGCAGCGAGACTGTGGAACTCTCTGCCTGAGGACGTGGTGATGAAAAACTCACTAAGGCCTCATGTCCACTAGAAAAATTCCGCTGCGGATTTGCTTTAAATGTTTTGTTTTTTTTTTTTGCATGCACATATCCGCACACATTGCTATCAATGTGATAGCAATGTTGCGGAATCCGCGGCAGAATGGAGCATGTCGCGTTTTTTCTCCCGCGCGTGAAAAACGCAATTCTTTTAAAATGCCATCCGCGGGTGCAAAAAAAAAATCAATTTAATGGACCACGGATGGCCAATGACTCCCTATGGGCAAAATCCGCTCCGGAATCCGCAATTCCATTTAGCGAGTGGACATGAGGCCTAACTAAGGCTGGCTGTTCACGGGCGATTTGTCATAGTGTGATCCTCGGCAATAAATTGTACGCGGAGCATGCATGACACGCTTTCCATAGGATAACTATGGAAAGCGCAGTCTGACGTCCATGAGCGGAAAATCGCGGCATGCCTCGATGAACCTGTCATTAAGATAGGTTCCGCACGTAAAATCGTGACGACATTAGTGCTCCCCCGCGGCGGAATATCTCTCGCGATATTCCGCCCCGCCCGCGGGCCCTCAGCCTTATAGAGTATAAGAGCGGTCTAGACATCTTTCTTGAGAGATGCAATATTACGTTATATCACGATTACTCAGTCGGTGATCCAGGATTATTCCGATTACCAGATTGGAGTCAGAAAGGATATTTTCCCCTTAAATGTGAGAAATTGGCTTCGACCTCATTGGGATTTTTTGCCTTCCTCTGGATCAACATTGGGGGTAATAGTCTGAACTGGATGGGCATATGACCATTTTCGGCCTTACATACTATGTCACCCATGCGCCTGTATTAGATGGAACCAACAGAGATCAGCGTGACTGAGAGCAGCGGTGTACGTGTCCCCCAACCACGTCTGCAGGGGTCCGACTAGATGAGACCACAGTACTAGCGTCCACCATAATATATCCCACAAGAGAGCTGTCCTACCGCCTTCACACGACCTGTGGCCGCTTATCTCTACACTGGATGGAGGACCATTAGTATGGTCGGCCATGATGGTGGTGGTCCTCCCAATAAAGTGTAGGCCACGACCTCTGGGGGACGGCGCGAGGGCTTCTAATAACACCTTATGAAGCAGCTGATCTGACTAGTAAGCTGTCAGTGCTGCCAGTATGTTGTTGTCCCCCTCCATGACACTGTAACCTGACAGCCCCATGACAGCCCTAGCAACCAATCACTTCCCAGCTTTCATTCCTGAACGTGCCTGCGCAGACTGAGAGACGCGCGGTGATTGGTCAGTGTGGCCCTCCGCAGTGTCCCATGGCGGCCGCCAGCACATGCAGCCAGCAGTCATGGTGGAGGCTCCGGTGTGTACACGGCTCCCCTCCTCCCTCGGATGACAGTGCAATCCCTCCTCCCGGGCCTCTCCCTCCTGCCCGCAGCGTCCCCGCCGGGCAGCCGGCCACACCGACGTCTACACGGGCATGTATAGGAGGAAGCCGGGCTGGAACACACGTGTATACACGGGCACAGGGGCGGCCGCTCTCCGGTGCCGGGCCTCAAGCCTCGGCCTGCCAGTAAGGAAGGCCCTGGGCAGCACAACAGCAGCTCCGGGGGAGGTGGGGACAGGACGCGGGGACGGCCAGGGCCGGGAGGGAGCGGGACGTGGCGATATGTCGCGATCACAAGGCCACCCGGACATGGTGAGAGGAGCCGGTTGTACCGGGGGGAGGAGGCCTGGGCCTGGGAGCAGAACAGGGTCTGTCCGTGGGAGGCAGCGGAGCCCGACTGTGTGTGTGCCGGCGGGGAGCTACAGCCGGGTGCTGGGCACGGAGAGCGGGTCCCGCCAATGTCCTCCCCTCGGCTCTCACCTTCATGTCGGGACATCCTATCGCTCAGGCCGCCGCCGCTGCAGCTGCTGCTCCGACTCCTCCTCCTGGTGAGAGCAGAGAGTGTGTGTGCTTCCTCCTCACTCTCCTCCTCTTCCTCCGCCTGACACACTGCACCGACGGCTGGGCTGTACGCAGGGCACATATGGCTGTCTGTAGTGACGGATGTACGGCTCTGTGCCCGGCACTATACTCCTCACATACCGGCACCCTGTACATATATATGTGTAATACTCCTGACACACCGGCACCCTGTACACATATGTGTGTAATACTACTGGCACCCTGTACATATATGTATGTAATACTCCTCACACACCGGCACCCTGTACATATATGTGTATAATACTCACACACCGGCACCCTGTACATATATGTGTATAATACTCCTCACACACCGGCACCCTGTACATATATGTGTGTAATTCTACTCACCCACCTGCACTGTGTTCGTACATGTGTGTAATACTCCTCACATACCGGCACCCTGTACATATATGTGTGTAATACTCCTGACACACCGGCACCCTGTACACATATGTGTGTAATACTACTGGCACCCTGTACATATATGTATGTAATACTCCTAACACACTGGCACCCTGTACATACATGTGTATAATACTCCTCACACACCGACACCCTGTACATACATGTGTGTAATACTCCTGACACACCCGGCACCCTGTACATATATGTGTGTAATACTCCTCACATACCAGCACACTGTACATACATGTGTGTAATACTCCTGACACACCGGCAACCTGTACATATATGTGTATAATACTACTGGCACCCTGTACATACATGTGTGTAATACTCCTGACACACCGGCACCCTGTACACATATGTGTGTAATACTCCTGACACACCGGCACCCTGTACATATATGTGTGTAATACTCCTCACATACCAGCACACTGTACATACATGTGTGTAATACTCCTGACACACCGGCACCCTGTACATATATGTGTGTGTAATACTCCTCACATACTGGCACCCTGCACATACATGTGTGTAATACTCCTCACATACCGGCACCCTGTACATACGTGTGTGTAATACTCCTCACACACCGACAACCTGTACATATATGTGTGTAATACTCCTCACATACCAGCACACTGTACATACATGTGTGTAATACTCCTGACACATCGGCACCTTGTACATACATGTCTTTAATACTCCTCACACACCAGCACCCTGTACATATATGTGTGTAATTCTACTCACCCACCTGCACTGTGTTCGTACACGGTGTATAATTCTCTTCATACACCACCACCTTCACAGTGTTCATATATAGTGTATAATTCTCCTCCGGCATTGGCTCCCTGTTTATGCATGGTGTATAATTCTCACGCAGCAGAACGTGTTCATACATGGTGTATAATTCTCATGCACCGACACCATGTCTATACTCGGTATATAATGCTCCTCATGCATCGGCATCGTTTTTGTACATGGTATGTAATGCTCACGCATTGGCACCGTGTTCATACATGGTATATAATTCTCACGCACCTGCACCGTGTTCATACATGGTACATAATTCTCACACATCGGCACTGTGTTCATACATAGTGCATAATTCTCCTCACGCACCAGCACTGTGTTCATACATGGTATATAATTCTCAGTCAGCGGCACCGTGTTCATACATGGTATATAATTCTCACGCATCGGCACTGTGTTCATACATGGTATACGTGTCACATGGGATGTTATATCATGCGTGATAGCTGTATCCTGTGCATAGATAGATAGATTTTTTCTATCTACTTTTGTAATTGAATTGACTGTGGAATGTCAGTGCTGCCAATGGCAACCAAGTAGGTCTCAGAGAAATGAAAGGGCGTATCTCTCCAGTTTTCCTCTTACTGGTTTTAATAAAATCTTATATATAAAATGCTAAATCTGTTTGTGTCATATATAAATCCACAGTTCTGGTCCGATTGGAGTGAAGTTGGTTTCTAGAGCTCCGCTTCCATTTCTTATTCTGCTGGGGTAAAATAAAAAGCTGCGTTGTGATTAGTTGCTACGAGTGACACAGATTTTCTTTTGGCCAGCTTCTATAAGGCCCCCTGTCCACGGGCGTTGCGAAGTCCCGCAGCAGATCACTGCCACGGAAGCCGCCGCCCAGGAGCAGGAGCCGCAAACAACCCTCCGCCGGTCAGCCCAATCTCATAGATATGCTGACTGTGGAGAATCGGGGCAATTCGCAATGATTGTTCACTCGTGGACACGGGGCTGGCGCTTTCCATAGCAATGCTATGGAAAGCTTCGGCCGGCGTGATATATATACCGGTGTGTGTGTGTGTGTATATATATATATATATATATATATATATATACATACATACATACATACATACATACATACATACATACATACATACACACACACAACGCATGAGTATATCTCCTAATATATATATAGATATATATGTATACATGCACACACAACGCATCAGTATATTACCTAGTACATATATATATATATATACAGTATATATATATATATATATACACACATACATGCACACAATGCACCAGTATACACACAATGCACCAGTATATCACCTAGTATGTGTGTGTGTGTGTGTATATATATATATATATATATAACACATTAGTATATCCCATATATATATATATATATATATATATATATATATATATATATATATATATATATATATATATATATATATACTAGCTGATATACCCGGCTTCGCCCGAGTTAATTTGGTACTGGTGTTTATCTGGTGTTCACACGGAAAAGCTTATGAAGTCGTGGTTACTTTAGAGATACTGAGGAAAAAAAATATGTTCACCATTTTGCATAGTTCTCTGCGTTACCCAGGAAATATCACGGGGAGGCAACCATGCGACGTTTTCTTTATATAAAATGACATCAGGAAGTGAGAGAATTAGATTACATACGTAAAATTTGGACACTAATTCTTTTGCGCTTAGAATTGAATAATCGAGTTGGGACCAATTAGCTTTTCCTATTTATGACATAATCAATGCTCGTGCTAAATTTCCCATTTCTATGACACCGGAAAGTGAAAAAATTACATTCCGCACGTAAAATTTTGACGCCAATTCTTTTGCGCTAGAATTGAATAATGGAGTTGGGACCCATTAGCGTTTCCTATTTATGACATAATCAATGCTCGTGCCAAATTTCACGTTTCTATGACACCAGAAAGGTAAAAAATTACATTCCGCACGTAAAATTTGGACACTAATTCTTTTGCGCATAAAATTGAATAATGGAGTTGGGACCCATTAGCTTTTCCTATTTATGACATAATCAATGCTCGTGCCAAATGTCCTGTGTCTATGACACCGGAAAGTGAAAAAATTACCTTCCGCACGTAAAACTTCGACGCCAATTCTTTTGCGCTAGAATTGAATAATCGAGTAGGGACCCATTAGCTTTTCCTATTTATGACATAATCAATGCTCGTGCCAAATTTCCTGTTTCTATGACACCGGAAAGTGAAGAAATTACATTCCGCACGTAAAATTTCGACGCCAATTCTTTTGCGCTAGAATTTAATAATCGAGTTGGGACCCATTAGCTTTTCCTATGTATAACATAATCAATGCTCGTGCCAAATTTCCCGTTTCTATGACACCGGAAAGTGAAAAAATTACATTCCGTACGTAAAATTTCGACGCCAATTCTTTTGCACTAGAATTAAATAATCGAGTTGGGACCCATTAGCTTTTCTTATATATGACATAATCAATGCCCGTGCCAAATTTCACGTTTCTATGACACCGGAAAGTGAAAAAATTACATTCCGCACGTAAAATTTGGACGCTAATTCTTTTGCGCATAAAATTGAATAATTGAGTTGGGACCCATTAGCTTTTCCTATTTATGACATAATCAATGCTCGTGCCAAATTTCCTGTTTCTATGACACTGGAAAGTTAAAAAATTACCTTCCGCACGTAAAATTTCGACGCCAATTCTTTTGCGCATAGAATTGAATAATGGAGTTGGGACCCATTAGCGTTTCCTATTTATGACATAATCAATGCTTGTGCCAAATTTCCTGTTTCTATGACAACGGAAAGTGAAGAAATTACATTCCGCACGTAAAATTTCGACGCCAATTCTTTTGCGCTAGAATTTAATAATCGAGTTGGGACCTATTAGCGTTTCCTATTTATGACATAATCAATGCTCGTGCCAAATTTTCCGTTTCTATGACACCGGAAAGTGAGAAAAATACATTCCGTACATAAAATTTGGACGCTAATTCTATTGCGCATAGAATTGAATAATCGAGTTGGGACCCATAAGCTTTTCCTATTTATGACATAATCAATGCCCGTGCCAAATTTCACGTTTCTATGTGAGAAAATTACATTCCGCACGTAAAATTTGGACGCTAATTCTTTTGCGCATAGAATTTAATAATCGAGTTGGGACCCATTAGCTTTTCTTATTTATGACATAATCAATGCTCGTGCCAAATGTCACGTTTCTATGACACCGGAAAGTGAAAAAATTAGATTCCGTACGTAAAATTTGGACGCTAATTCTTTTGCGCATAGAATTGAATAATTGAGTTGGGACCCATTAGCTTTCCCTATTTATGTCATAATCAATGCTCGTGCCAAATTTTAAGTTTCTATGACATTGGGAAGTGACAGATTTAGATTACGTATGTAAAATTTGGACGCCAATTCTTTTGCGCTAGAATTGAATAATCGAGTTGGGACCCAATTACTTTTCCTATTTTGGAGATAATCTATGCTCGTGCCAAAATTCATGTTTCTACGATATCGGGAAGTTGGAGAACTTTTGGCGAGTCAGTCAGTCAGTCAGTCAGTGAGTCAGTCACTCAGTGAGTCAGTGAGGGCTTTCAGCTTAAGGCCGCCTGCACACGAGCGTTCCGGATTCCACTCGCGGATTTTCACGCGCGTATGGTACCTAAGGCCTCATGTCCACGGGGAAAATCAGATCCGCTGCAGATTCTACATGTAGAATCTGCAGCGGGTCCCTCCTGCCCCGCGGACATGAGCGCCGAAAATAAGAATTTAAAAGTATTTACCATCCGGCGCGGGCGGAGAAGATCAGCTGTTCCTCACGGCCGGATCTTCATTTTCGGCCGGCGGATGAATTCCTGACGCCGGCGGCACGTCGCCGGCACGTCGCCGACGTGCCGCGCGCATGCGCCGGGCACATCCGCCGAGCCGAAGCAAGGAAGATGCGGCCGTGAGGAACAGCTGACCTTCCCCGCCCGCGCCGGATGGTAAATACTTTAAATTCCTATTTTAGGTCTCCCGCGGATCCGGACGGCTTCCATAGGCTTCAATAGAAGCCCGCGGGAGCCGTCCCCGCGGGAGACCCGCACGAAAATGGAGCATGGTCCGGATTTTTCCATGCTCCATTTTTTTTTAAATCCCTTTTATTGACGATCCGCGGGTATTTATCTACCCGCGGGTGGTCAATGCATCCCTATGGGATGCGGATCCGCATGCGGGAGATCCGCTGCGGATCTTAAATCATATTTTGCCCGTGGACATGAGCCCTAAATGTGCTTGCGGATAGGTGCGGATGCGTGAAAAATCACGCGCGGATATATGCGGATGTGTTGCGGAAAAAAACGCGCAGAAAAATCCGGAAGACACCCTTATTGTAAACCCAACCCCTAGAGAACTGCCCATTCCCTGGAAAACAGCTTAAAAACCAACACCCAGACTCCGTTCTGTCCCTCTTGCTTGTGTGAGCACCGTTAAATTATTCTGGCAACATGCTTTCACCCGGTGAGCAGATGTCTTTGTGGGCATGGTTGATCCATGTAACTTTTTTCGGACGTACTGCGGTAACGGAGGAGGAAGAGCCCCCCAGGAAAAAAAGGAGGTACTGGGTGCACCCTGGCTGGTGTCTGCTGGCTGCTCTCTGGTAGATGAGGGGACTGAAAGGACAGATCTGCAGTTGAAATGTGCCTGTGAAGCTCTGTGCTGTGTGTTGGGACGCCTCCTACCATGCCTACTTCCTGTAATCATAGCAACCAGTGACTCCATCCGCAGCTGCACTGTGGATGTACTGCGTGAAAAAACGCACCCATTCACTTGTATTGGAGGCTTCACGTGCATGATCCGACCAAAATTAGAACAGGTCTTTTTTCACTCGCGTGAAAAAACGCGATACACATCCGTCCGTCTGGGGACAACTGCGGATCCTCATAGGAGTATATTGGCTGCGGTCTGGGGCGGATTATGTGCCTAAAATGACGCGCTTGAAATTCTACACGCACGCACGCACGCACGCACGCACACACACACACACACACACACACACACACACACACCCCCCCCCCCCCCCCCCCCAATAAAGGTCTGTCTGCCGCGGTTACCACATAGGGATGCATTTGGCATCCTTGCTGAAAATGTTCACAAATGAGCCATGACTATAAGGGCGTATTCACATTAAATAATGTATGCTTCATTTTACTCATGCAAAATTTGAGCACGCAATATACAGTGAATAGAACCCACTGATTGCAATGGGTTTGGTAACGTGCGGTTTTTGTTCGCATTTTGTTTGCTCAAAAATAATGCAGCATGTTCGATTTTGGTGCGTATTACGTTACGAACCAATTAGCCCATATTAAACTTAATTGGACGTTGGTATCAAGGGGAGCGTGCTTGGATGTTTTTTTGCGCACAGACGCGTGAAAACGTAACAACCGTTGTGCAAATGCATGCACAAATACGCTTACGCCCGTGTAAGGCCGGACTTAGCGTTTTACGACACCTTCGCATCTTAACCCCTTAGTGACCAAGCCTGTTTGCACCTTAATGACCAGGCCAAATTACGCAAATCTGACATGTGTCACTTTAACATGGAAAAACACCAGAAAGGTTTTGCATATCCAAGCGATTCTGACATTGTTTTTTTGCCACATGTTGTACTTCATTTAGGCGGAAAAAATAGACCAATAGAATTCGTGTTTATTTATTAAAAGTGCTGAAATTGGGAAAATTTTGAAAAAATATCTCAAATATGTGCATACATAATATAGAAATTTTTGCTAAGATTTATATTTCCATTCGTTTACTTTATTTTGGGCGCACATTGGAAAAACTTTGTTTTTTTTTAACCATTTAGGAGACGTACAAATTTAACATTACTTTTCAGCATTTTGAGGAACACTTTGTTTTCCTACACCAAGTCAAGATTGGAAAGGCTCATAGGAATCAAAATGATAGATCCCCCTGCAAATGACCCTATTTTAAAAACTACACCCCTTAACTTATTCACTGAGGGGTGTCATGAGTGTTTTAACCCCACAGTTTTTTTTTAGGAGTCAATGCAATTTAGAAGAGAAAAACTAAAATTTCATATTTTTACAAATATGTCATTTTAAAGACAGGAATTTTTTCTATAGTACACATGAAAATGAGGATTTGCACCCCAGAATGGATACCCCTGTTTGTCCCGTGCTCAGAAACATACCCACTGTGGCCCTAGTATTACGTCTGTATGCACAATGGGGCCCAAAATGAAAGGAGCAATCGGTGGCTTTCGGAACAGAAATTTTGCTTGAAGGAGATTTAGGCCCTATTGCACACTTGTAGAGCCATTGAGTGACCAAAATGATCGAGAACGCCCACAAGTGACCCCATTTTGAAAAGTATACCCCTTAACGAATTTATCTAGGGGTACGATGACTTTTTTGACTTCACAGTTTTTGAATGAATCTAATCCAAGCCGAAGGAAAAAAATTATGATTTTCATTTTTTTGGTAAATCTGTCATTTTAAAAGCAGTTTTTTTGTACAGCACATATATGAATGAAGACTTGCACCCCAAAATGGGTACCCCTGTTTGTTCTGTGCTCAGAAACATACCCATTGTGGCCCTAATCGTATGTCTGGATGCACAATGTGGCCCAAAATGAAAGGAGCAACTGGTGGCTTTCGGAACAGAAATTTTGCAAGAAGGAGATTTAGGCCCTATTGCACACTTGTAGAGCCATTGAGTGACTAAAACGATGGAGAACCCCCACAAGTGACCCCATTATGAAAAGTATACCCTTAACGAATTTATCTAGGGGTACGATGACTTTTTTGACTTCACAGTTTTTGAATGAATCTAAGCCAAGTAGAAGGAAAAAAATATGATTTTCATTTTTTTGGCAATTGTGTCAATTTAAAAACAGTTTTTTTTGTCCAGTGTACATAGGCATGAAGACGTTCACCCCAAAATGGATACCCCCATTTGTCCTGTGTTCAGAAACATACCCATTGTGGCCCTAATCTATTTAAAGGAAACATGGCTAGGCCTATAATGGAAGGAGCACCCGTTGGATTTCAGGGTACAACGGAATAAATTCCAGGCCCCATTGCCCACTTGTAGAGCCATTGAGCGGCCAAAACAATAGAGAACCCCCACAAATGACCCCATTTTGAAAACTAGACCCTTTAACGAATTCATCTAGGGGTGTACTGCGTATTTTGACCCCACAGTATTTAAATGAATCTAAGCAAAGCAGAAGGAAAAAATAACGATTTTCATTTTTTGGCAATTTTGTCAATTTAAAAACTGTTTTTTTTGTACAGTGTACATAGGAATGAAGACTTTCACCCCAAAATGGATACCCCTGTTTGTCCCGTGTTCAGAAACATATCCATTATGGCCCTAATCTACTTACAGGACACATGGCTAGGCCCATAATGGAGGGAATGCCCGCTGGATTTCAGGGCAGAACTGAATAAATCCCAGGTGATCGCCATTATGCATTGGATAACGGCGATCACGTGACCAGTAACCGCATACCGTTGCTCCCCGTGACATCTCCAGGCTCTTGGCTACCTTTGGTAGCCAGGAGCAGGGAGATTTTAAATTTCTTGGGCAATATTTCACTTTTGCGCATGCGTCCGCCATCATGCTGACGGGTGCATGCACAGAAGCTGGGGTAAGGTCCGCGGATGAACATCCCATCAGGGAACAAATCCAGGGACCTTGGGTATGTAATTTCATCCCCCCTTACGGATATGATCTGTAAGGGAAGATGAAACTTTAACTTTATAAACGTTAAACTTTTTTTTTTTTTTTTTTTTTTACTTTTTAACTTTATATGATCACCGTTATCCAATGGATAACGGTGATCATATGACTGGAAACCGCATACAGCGTTCCCCAGTCATATCTCCCTGCACTCGGCTAACTGTGACAGCCAGGTGCAGGGAGATTTTGAATTTGACGGCCTCGCCAGCCTCCTGCGCATGAGCGCCACATCGGCACATCGCAGAAGCCAGCGGGGGGTCCGGAGACCGGCCAGAGGACATGGAGGAAGCGGGGTGAGTATTTTCACCTTCCCTCATGGATCCGATCGCGGTACCGGGGACCGCTCACCGCGGTCCCCGCTGACATCTCCTGCCTCCCGGCTACCTACAGGAGCTGGGAGCCAGGAGATTTTAAATTTCCCGCGCCGCCGGGCCTTCTGCGCATGCGGCTGACGTAATGCCGCCTGGCGATCATGCGCAAAAGGACGGCTACGGGGCCCGGAGCATCGGGAGAGCGGGGAGCAGTGCGGCGGACCTCGGTGAGTAATTTCAGCTGCCCCGATGGATCCGATCCATCAGGGCAGCTGAATATGTAACTTTTTTTCAACTTTTATTTACTTTTTTGCAATCGGCGCTATCCAATGGATAGCGCCGATCGCAATGCTGGGGGGGGGTCCGTACAGCCCGGGATGACCGCTCCATGCTGTCGGCTACCTGCGGACACCGACAGCATGGAGCTGTCACGTCCATAGCCCGAGGGGCTTTATTCTCTGCAGGACACATGTTTTTACGTCCTCAGAGAATAAAGCCCACTTCGGGAGGACGTAAAAACACTATGGGCTGGTCGTTAAGGGGTTAAATACAGAGTTGGCTCAAAATGCTATATTTTCTGTGTAGTTCAAAGGTCCCGCTGGGACCTTTCACACCGGACAGAATAGGTCGCACCGTAAGCAGCGATAAATTCCGTTCGCAAATCCACAGGGCTATTTTTTTAAGTGGCCTAAAACCTGGCTGCAATTTGCATCAAAATCTGCAGTTAGACCTGCGGATTTTGGCATGGAATTCCGTAGTTACAGATTTGACTGTGTCCTGCTGCGTAATTCCTTCCCGTGTAAGAGGTCGCTGACCGCTCTCTAGTCTGTGATGCACAGCATGTCTGTAGTAATGCTAAACATAGATCCATGATCTGCTCTTACGGGACGTACATGTCAAGAGGTCTGTAATTGTGAAGGGTATTTTTAGAACAATAGTAAAGTAATTCTGTACAGATCCAACAGAAAAAAAGATGCATAGAGTCGTTCTCTCTTAGGCATCATGTCCACTAGCAAAATTGAATTGCGGATTCCGCTGCCGAATCCGCATTCAATTTTGCCCATAGGGAATCATTGACCATCCGCGGTCAATTTAATTGCAATTTGCACCCGTGGATGGCATTTTAATGGATTTGCGTTTTCTCACCTGCGGGAGAAAAAACGCAGCATGCTCCATTTTCTGTGGGTGTCCCGCGCGGACGGCTCCCGCAGGCTTCCATAGAAGCCTATGGAAGTCGTCCGGTCCTGTGGCACACCCACAGCTGAATTTCTGCTCTCCGGCGCGGGAGAGCAGGGGTTCAAAAAAAAAAATGAGTGCACGCCGCATGCGCGCGGCACGCTGCCGGCGTGCCGAGCACATCCGCCATGCAGAGGGAAAGAACATCCGGCCGCGACGGACGGGAACCTGCAGCGTCCGGACAGGTAAGTTAAATCATTTTTCAGGCCTTATATCCCCGGGAAAGGAGGGACCCGCTGCGAGATTCTGCATGGAGAATTTCCTAGTGGACATGAGGCCTTAGGGTGCCCAATATTCTCAGGCACGACTCGCATTGCACAGCACACAGACACACCATCCGTGAGCCGCACACCTGCATGTTCTGTTTACTGTGATTTTTCCATACAGCAAGAAAAAAGTCGTGCATATAAATACACCCATTGCAAATAATGGGTTGTATTTCTGTGCGAGTTTAGTGGGTCTCGAAATGCACAAAACCCGAAATCCTCGGCAACGTGCGTTGTACTCACGGATGCAAGGCTATTTTCAGGCAAAAATGCCTCACTTCTGTGAAATTCCAATAGTCTCGCGCAGGTTTCACACGCGATACAGGATCGCAAGTGTTTCCCAGTGAATTCAGTGGGTAACATCACACTCACATTCACATCACACAGCATGTGAGAGCCATGCAAAGTATTTAAGGTCCCACTGAAATCAATTGGCAATGTGTTCTAAGGAACGCGAAAAAATAGAACATGCCACGATTTTTTTCCCTGGCGATAGATTTTCCTGTGATACGAGAGTGAGTGAAAACGCATGATTTTGAAACCAATGATTTTCAGTGGATTCAGTCTCATTTATGATGTTAGATTTAAAATGATAACTTTATTCTATGGGTCAGTACGATTACTACAATACCAAACTTGTATAGGTTTTTTTACTCTTCTACCCTTTTTTTTTTTTCAAAGACATTTAATTTTTTTCAATTATTTTCTGCGGTCATCTTCTGCATACAATAGCTTTTTTATTTTTCCATCAATATAGTTGAGCAATGGCTCATTTTTTGCGGGATGTCCTGTAGTTTCCGTTAGTACTAATTCGGAATACATACAACTGTTTGATCGCTTTTTATTGCGTGTTTTCTGGGAGACAGGGTGACTGAAAAAGTGCATTTTTGGCGTTCTTTTTTTTTTTCAGACGACGTTCACCGTGCGGGGTAAATAATGTGCTACTTTGATAATTCAGACTTTTACGGACGCAAAATACCAAATATGTATTTTTATTTTATTATTTGGATTTTTTAATTAGAGATAATGCAAAAGGGGGTGATTTAAACTTTTATTACTTTTTTTTACAATTGAAAAAACTTTATTGCTCTTTTTTTCACTTTACTTTTAAGTCCCCCCGGGGATACTACAATATGCGATACTTTGATTGCTCCTGCAGTATGACGTAATGCTCTAGCTGTCAGAATTGAAGCGGCATTTAAAGGGTTAATAGCCACGATCCGATCGGGGCTATTGCCTGCGGGTGTAAGCTGTAGTAAACAACTGACGTCCTCACTGTATGCAGAGAGGTCGCCGCACGACCTGTCTACATACATACCCCGGCGCTCCAGGACGTAAATGTACATCCTGGAGCGGGAAGGGGTTAAGGCAGATAGGAGAGGTGTCAAACCGCAATGAAGTAATTATTATGGGGGACTTTAATTATCCGGATATAACATGGGAAAACGAAACCAGTAAATCTCCCAAGTGTGAAAAGTTCTTGAGAACAATTAAAGATAACTACCTTACCCAACTTGTGCGGGAGCCAACTAGAGCGAGGGCCACTCTGGACTTAGTACTAACTAACAAACTGGACCAAATTATGGGTACTATCAAGACCAGGGTTGTACCATTGGATTGGCGCATTGCCAACATGGTTCTAATTTACTTAAAAAGGGACCAAAAGAGAGCCTGGAAACTACAGGCTGGTAAGTCTCACTTCAATAACTGGAAAAATATTTGAGGGATTTCTGAGAGATGCCATCCTAGAATACCTCAAGGAGAACAACAGAATAACTCCTCACAGCATGGGTTCATAAAGGGTCGATCATGTCAGACCAATCTGATCAGCTTCCACTATGAAGTAAGTTTTAAGCTGGACCTGGGAGAGTCCATTGATCTGATATATCTAGATATCTCTAAAGCATTTGACACCGTGCCGCATAATAGGTTGATATATAAAATGAGACAGCTTGGACTGGGTGAAAATGTGTGTATCTGGGTAAAGAACTGGCTCAGAGATAGAAAACAGAGGGTAGTAATAAATGGTTCATACTCTGATTGGGCCACTGTCGCTAGTGGGGTGCCACAGGGTTCAGTACTAGGCCCCATTCTGTTCAATATATTTATCAAAGACCTGATAGAGGGGCCGCACAGTAAAATATCAATATTTGCAGATGATACAAAATTATATAAGACAATTAATACAACGAAGGACAATGTGCGGCTACAAACAGACCTAGATAAGCTGGGGGTTTGGGCAAAAAAATGGTAAATGAAGTTCAATGTTGATAAATGTAAGGTTAGGCACATAGGTAGGAGAAATGGATGTCACCAATATACACTAAATAGGGTACAGCTAGGGAAAAGTGATATGGAAAAAGACCTGGGGGTACTAGTGGATTGTAGATTTAACTGGAGCAACCAATGCCAGTCAGCTGCTGCAAAAGCAAATAAAGTCTTGGGGTGCATTTAAAGTGGTATAGGGGCGAAGGATGAGAACATTATTCTCCCACTATATAAAGCACTCGTCAGGAATGGAATACTGCATACAGTTCTGGACATCGGTGCTCCAGAAGGATTTTGCAGTGCTTGAGGAGGTTCAAAGAAGGGCAACTAAATTAATAAATGGAATGGGAGGACTGAGATACCCATAGAGACTATCCAAATTAGAATTATTCACCCTGGAAAAAAGACAGCTAAGGGGCGATCAAATAACTATGTATAAATACATGAGGGGACAATACAAGGATCTCTCCCAGGATCTGTTTATACCCAGGACTGTGTCGGTAACAAGAGGGCATCTGCTACGTCTAGAAGAAAGCAGGTTTTATCACCAACACAGAAGGGGGTTCTTTACTGTAAGATCAGTGAGACTGTGGAACTCTCTGCCTGAGGACGTGGTGATGGCTAAATCCATTGAGGAGTTTAAGAGGGGACTAGACGTCTTTCTCGAGCAGAAGGATATTAGAGAATATAGACATTAGGTGACCAACAGGTTGTTGTTCTGGGTCTTATAGTCAGGTAGGAACTGTCAAAGGTTGATCCAAGGATTATTCTGACTGCCATTATGGAGTCGGGAAGGAATTTTCCCCATAATGGGCTAATTGGCTTCTGCCTCTTGGGGTTTTTGCCTTCCTCTGGATCAACTAGGGTGTTAAAATAGGCTGAACTAGATGGACATTGTCTTCATTCAGCCTAGCATACTATGTTACTATGTATATCTTCTGCTTGTCCAGGTAACCTATATTAAATGCCTACAATGGTGTCCTTTCTGTTGTTCTCTCCTTGTATTCTTACCCAAACAGTTTCTACAGAACTCCCATGGTCTGAAGCTTGAATCTCTGTCGAGACTAATGTTTTCCTAACATACAATACAACGCCTCCTCTTTTATTGGGTCTGTTTCTTATAAATAAGTTGTATCCCTTAAGTGTTGTATTCCAATCATGTGTATCATTCCATCAAGTTTCCGTGATGCCTATGACATCACATTTCTCTTCCTGTGTTAGGAGCTCCAATGCTCCTTATTTGTTTCCTATGCTCCCGTTTGTGTAAAAACATTTTTTAGTTTGTAACACTATGTAACAAATTTTAACTTTTCTTCTGTCCTTGGGCATTAATTGTGTTTTCCTGTTTCCCCATGTCTAGAAAATGGCAATTATGCTGTAAAACGTTTGCTGTTGTGGACAGGACATTCATATGTGGAATTGGCATATTCTCACACTAAATGTATGAGATTATGTTATACATTTGCATGCTGTGATACATATATACTTTACCTAGGTAAATAGAATGGCGTCAAGAAGCTGCAAACATCTAGCAGGCTCATTTTTAGAGATGAGTGAGTATACTCGGTAAAGGCAATTGCTCGAGCGAGCATTGCCTTTATCGAGTACCTGCCTGCTCGAGATGAAAGGTTTGGGTCCCGGCGCGGGGGAGCGGTGAGTAGCGGCTGTCAGCAGGAGGGAGCAGTGGGGAGAGAGGGAGAGAGAGATCTCCCCTCCGTTCCGCTTCGCTCTCACTGCCCGCCGCCGGCACCCGAACCTTTCGTCTCGAGCGGGCAGGTACCCGCTAAAGGCAATGCTCGCTCGAGCAATTGCCTTTAGCGAGTATACTCGCTCATCTCTACTCCTTTTACTATGTCTGTGGTGAATTTCTCAAGACAAGAGCGAAAAAGTACTCCGTACAAGCATCACAAAAATTGACTCAGCAGCCTTCAAACACCTAGAAGACCTCTTTTCAAAGCTCTCTGAGGCCAAAACCAAGGTCGGTGTTTTCATTGGACCACGGGTAGAGAAGCTCATCAAGTGCACTGAATTTCCAAAGAAGCCTACCAGAAAGGAAAATGCAGCTTGGAACAGCTTTGTGGCAGTAGTTAAAGGTTTCCTTGGGAATCACAAGGCCCACAACTATGTGAAGTCGGTTGAAACTCTGGTTAAGAACTATGGCAAGAGGGGTTGCAGGATGTCTCTAAAACTCCATATCCTTGATGCTCACTTGGAACACTTCAAGTGAAACATGGGAGAATACTGAGAGGAGCATAGCAAACGCTTCCGCCAAGATATTATGGCCTTTGCACGTCGATACCAAGGACAATACAATGAGAGCATGATGGGAGACTGCATAAGGGGATTCATTTGGGAAAGTGGTGTGCAGTACAATCCTAAATCTAGAAAAGCCACACATTTCTAAATATTGTCTGTGTTTTGAAGTATAAATAAACATTACTTTTGATCTAGATGTTTTCTGTTCAAAAAATTTAAATTTGTTATTGTTACCCATTTACGTATATGGGGATATGCAAAATATAAAACTCATTTTCCTGAGCACAAAAGGAAACTTTGGAAGGTATAATGGCCGGTTTATAGACGTAAGAAAGCAGGAAATAATACTCACTTGCCAAGGAAAAAATGTGTGTTACATAAATCGGTGTCTCTTGCTCCTCTACTTTCCTTCAGATTTTTTTTCTTCTTTCTTTCCATGTCTAATAGGTTCTCAATTGTATTTATTAGCTGTATATCTTTGCTTGGGCTAGTTTAAAGCTCTTCTGATAAGTGTAGCAGGGCGCCTACCAAATATATGCTTTCCTGTCTTCGTAAGGTACAACACATCTCCAGCAAGGAGTCCATTCACCTCTAGAATCCTGTTCCATCTCCTTATCCCATGGCCATCAACTGGGAGGATGGCTGAGAAGACTCACCTATGTTCCTAGTTCCTTCAATTTCCTGCCAAGGTCTTTAAAGCCTCTGCAGTTAGTTGCAATGTCATTTTTTGCAGTGTCTTTAGTACCTACATGTATTAGTAGGAATAGGTAAACTGAAGAGTCTTAATCAGGTACATCTTTGATTTGAGCACCTGGAAGACAGCACACCTCTCATGAGCAGGTGCGTAGCTAAAGGCTCATGGGCCGAGGTGCAAAAGTTTATATTGGGGCCCCCTAACTTCTCTTAAACCCTTAACACAAAGGCGTAACTTGAAACTCCTGGGCCCCAATGAAAAACCTGTAAGAGAGCCCCAACTATAATGCTTCATTCATAGTACTGGGCTCCCTATATAAAAAAGAAAGGCCTCATTTGGCCCCCTAAGGCTCCTGGGCCTAGGTGCAGCCACATCCCCTGCATTCCCTATGGTTACACAAGTGCTCATGGGGTTATGTCAGGTCAGCAGACAGCGACCTCTGTTTCTCTCAACAGGGAATCCCCCACAACCAGCACTCTCCTTTTCTTCTTCACAAGAGCACTTCTTTTTCTCCATCCAAGAGGTTTCTGAGTGCTTACTAGACTGTTCTTTGTGGGCAAAGTCATTTCTTGATGTACCTCTCCGTTATTCCCCTGTGTGAAAGGCTGGTACTGGTTCCTGAGCAGTATGGGTGCCGACTGACTCCTGATTCTGAAAATTTCTTTTCCTTCAACACTTTGAAGAGTTACTTCTGTATTGATTTGAAAGCCTCATCTTCCTTAATGAATTTTTATGCAGTTATTCTCTCCTGAAGACCTTGCATCTTTTCCTCCAATAATAACATAGTATGTTAGGCTGAATGAAGACAATGTCCATCCAGTTCAGCCTGTTTCAACCGCTTTCCTTCTTGGTCCAGAGGAAGGCAATTCCTTCCTGACTCCATAATAGCAGCTAGAGTAATCCCTGGATGAACATTTGAGATTGTCAACCCCACAGAAAGACATCTAGTCCTCTCTTAAATTCCTCTCTGGATTTTGCCATCACCACATCCTCAGTCAGAGAGTTCCTTAGTCTCACCGCTCTGAGAGAGACACAAGCTTCTGGGAGGTGAAGTTTTGCTTTTATTCTGGTAGGTCTGTAAACATATTATTTCTCTCCCCTTTTATGTTTTACATAGTCACTTGATTTACACTTCCAAACTTCTACAAGTCAAAAATTCCTCTGATGATATATAACACACAAGATGTTACTAATTGTAAAACTTTGCATGCCGTTAGGCATGTGGTCTGGTGAGGTCTTCCTAGCAGCTAGACCCAGCAATTGTCCCACTCACAGCCACTCTTATACACAAATGCCCAGAGCATGGGAAACAAACAAGGAGAATTGGAGCTTCTAACACAGGAAGAGAAATATGATGTCATAGGCATCACAGAAACTTGCTGGAATGATACACATGATTGGAATACAAGGCTTGAAGGATACAACTTATTTATAAGAAACAGACCTAAAAAAAGGGGAGGAGGTATTGCGTTGTATGTTAGGAAAACATTCATCTCCACAGAGATTCAAGCTTCAGAACATGGTAGTTCTGTAGAAACTGTTTGGGTAACAATACAAGGAGAGAACAATAGAAAGGACACTATTGTAGACATTTACTATAGACCACCTGGACAAACAGCAGATATGGATGAACTCTTTCTACATCAGATGGCCAAGCTATCAAAAAAGCAGGACATAGTGATCATGGGAGATTTTACCTATCCAGACATTTGTTGGGAATCTCTCTCAGGTAAAAGTAATGGATCCAACAAATTCTTATCCGCTCTTGCTGACAACTTTATCTTCCAAAAGGTAGAAGAGAAAACAAGGGGATCTGCTATCTTGGTCCTAATTTTTACCAACAGGGAGGAAATGGTTGAGGAAGTAAGAGTGGCTGGGACCTTAGGAGGCAGTGATCATGCTATTCTTGAATTTTGGATAAAAAGAGGAGGAAGACCTGAGAAAACTCAGACCTCAAGGTTGGATTGCAGAAAGTCAGATTTTAACGAACTCAGAAAGAGGATAGGAAGAATCCAATGGCTGGATGTTCTTAAGGACAGAAATGTCCAAGAAGGTTGGGAAATATTGCAAAATGAGATTCTCAAAGCACAATTGTTGTGCTCCTGGGCCCTGTAGTTTTATAGGTTTCCAGGAGCACACCTTCACATGTCTCGGATGATTGAGCTGGCTGGGTGTGTATTGCTCCACCCAGCCAATAACCGCCAGGCTTCTGCACCTTCTGCACATAAATACCAGCCCCTCTTACTAGAGGGTGCTGGTCATTTATCCATTATCTCATTCTCTTGGAGTCATGCATGTTCTGCTTTGGGGTAAGCTGCATGCATGAGGTTCTGCGTGGGATTTCCTCCTCTGTTGGTGTGAACAATGATATGTTGTTTCTGTTTGTAGGCATTCAGACATCAGGTGTGAACTGTTCTGTTCAGTGTGTATGTTGTATTTTTCCTTGTCCAGTGTTCCTGCCTGTTACCATCTAGGGCAAGCTAGGCCCCTAGGTTCCAGCATGGGGCCATCCCTATTGGGAGAATTGCCCTGCTTGTATGAAGGGCTCCATTTTGGGTTTTAGTTGTCTTGTTAGAGTACGAACTTGCAAGACAATGAGAGCCCTTGAGGTGGGCTTGTGAGCTTGCGTATTCTGTCCAAAATACAAACTAATACCTCGTACATACTATATTATTAGATATTTCCATCTGTCTGGGTGTTGTGGTACATGGGTAAGTATTTTGGCATCTGTTGCTTGTTGTTTGTATGCACGTTCCGGTATATGTTTGTTGTTGGTGTCCAGTTGTGTATGCACGTTCCTTACTCCCCTTTCCTCTCTCCAGACCTTATTTGGGTTTGCGTCCATGTAGATCGTTGTTCCTTTAGTTCACATCTGCATAGGCCAGTGATCCCCATAGACTACAATCCCAATTCCAAAAAAGTTGGGATGATGTGTAAAATGTAAATAAATATAAAGAAAAAAAGAATGCAATGATTTGGAAATCTCATATAACCATATTTTATTCACAATAAACCATAGAACATATCAGGAGGTTAAAGGGAGACATTCTTTCATTTCATTTTTTTAAAAATTAACTCATTTAGAAATTGATGGCAGCAACACATCTCACAAAAGTTGGGACAGGGCCATGTCTACCATTGTGAGCAGACCAATCACTGGAGTTTTGAGAGAGGTTGGTTGTCCCATTCTTGTCTGATGTAGGATTTTACATCTTGTCTGATGTAGGACACCCTGAAAAAGCTGTCTGTTTATGGATTCTGGCTTGGTTTTGAATTCCTGATCATTGTTGCCTAGACCCGTATTAATTTGCAGGAATGCTGCCATCCAATAGGTGGCGCTGCAGAGGTATTGTTCCATCTTCCTTATTTGGAGCAAGCCATTCACAGACTTAAAATACACTATGTGAATAGCGTAAAGTGAACATTTGACACATTAAATTAATAGCAGAGTACATAGAGCATTCATTTAGTGCGTACTATGTTACCCACACTGCTAGCCACTCCAGTGATGCTCCTCTATAGCTTGTCGGCGAGTACACCACATTGCTGTGCCAACTGGATGGAAATCAATCCTGGCAGCCTATCTAAAGCAGGGAAAGGCCTCCTGACTAGAGATGAGCGAGCGTACTCGGTTCGGGTGTTTTTGCAGTCGAGCACCGCTTTTTCCGAGTGACTACTCGGACAAAAAGATTCGGGGGGCGCCGGGGGTGAGCGGGGGGTTGCAGAGGGGAGTGGGGTGGGAGAGAGAGAGAGCTCCCCCCTGTTCCCTACTGCTACCCCTCGCTCCACCACGCTGCCCCCCGCCCCCCCGAATCTTTTCGTCCGAGTAGTCAGTTACTCGGAAAAAGCGGTGTTCGAGTGCAAAAACACCTAAACTGAGTACGCTCACTCATCTCTACTCCTGACCTTTGCATGAATATAAGTTAAAATTCCTGGACGTTGACTCTATCCTATATTGTATTCTTTAGCCTGCCTGTGTTTGTCTGTTTATCTCCCTCTGTGAGCTTTCGCTTATTTCGCTGACTCTGTCCCCACTTTGCCTTCTGGATTTGTTGTTCCTTGTTAAACACCCGGTTCTGACCCACGGCTGCCACCTGATTGCATTTCTTTGCCTCACCGCCTAAGTGTCTCGCAACCAACTGAAAACTATTCCAAGGACCACAACCTGGGTATTCAACTAGTTGAGTCCAAACCTCATTTTCAGGGTCCCTGGCGCAGAACAGGAGGATTCCTTAGGCTCCACATCCTAGAGCGATTGCATTGGCAGTTTCCACTTTTTAGCATACATCTGACTAAGACCCCCTGCACACGGGCGGAAATTCCGCAGCGGGATTTCCTGCAGAATTTCCCCCCGTGCCAGCCTGCATAGGATTGCATTACAAAACGCAATCCTATGCAGATGGCCACGATTTGTCCACGTGAAAATACACGCATAAAACAAATCGCGGCAAGTTCTACTTCTGTGCGGGTCTCGCAGAGGCCGCACAGAAACGTCACTCCCGGCACGCCGGCTGGGTGGCAGCTGGTTCATGAGAGAGCCGGAGCCGAGAGAGTAGGTGAAAGCCACACTGGTCCCTGCAAGGATGCGGGTCGGATCCTGCTGTGAGAATTTTCGCAGGGGATCCGACCCGGCCGTCTGCAGGCGGCCTAACACTGCAATTTGCTTCTTTCAGATGTCTTCAATTAGGGTCCCTTCACACAAGCATGTTTGCATGCGCAATATGCAGAGAATAGAAATCATTGATGTCAGTGGGTTCATTCTAATTGCTCTCTTTTGCGCTCGTGAGTAAAAAACACAGCATGCTCTATTTTTGTGCGCATTTGCGCATCAAAGGACCCCATAGAAATCTTTGGGAGGTGTGCAATTCCTTGGGAAAGAGAACACATTTAGTCCCAATGTTCACTTGCACGCACAAATTCCACTGCTGAATCCCACAGCGGAATCCCTGCGTGCCTGCGGACATTGGGAGAAAAATAGGTTTTCTTACCATTCCGGCTCCCACACGGATCTCCTGTGCGCCAGCCGGACTTTTTTTTCTTCAGCATGGTGGATGGGTCCGGACGAGCTGGACGCATGCGCAGTGCTTTTTTTTTATTGTCCTGCTCTCCCACGGAATCCATCATATACGCGGCACAGCCACAGCTATTATTTTGGCTGTGCTGCAGCTATGATGACTTCCATTGACTTCAATGAAAGCCGTCATGTGGAATCCGCGGTAAGAATGGAGCATGCTGCGATTTTTCTCCCGCAGCGTTCGGTCCTCATGCCAGGAGAAAATGGCACCCACATGCTTTTAAATCGTTTGCGGATGCTAATGCATTCCTATGGGTGGCTTTGATTTATGGGTGACCCGCGCGGATTCCGCAAATCAAAGCCGCAAGTGGACATTGGGCCTTAAAATCGCAGTGGGGGAAGAGGTGTCCCACACCCATGAGAACTAGCCCTGCGAACGCAAAAAGTACAGTAATATCGTTCATTGCGCAAATGTGTTGTGCTAACATGAGTGTTTTTGTGTACCTATATATATTTATTTCACAGTTTTTGGGGATATGCCGTCTACCCTTTTTTTTTTCCTTGCATTGTGCATTTGTAACTTCCTCCATTTTGGACATACATTCCTTCCTATTTGTCCCACACAATTTTTAATTAGCTCCTACCTGCCCTGTTCATTTTTTAGGTATAGACCCAGGAGAGGTAAGTCCGGTAGTGCAGGGTTTCATCCAAAGATGTTGCCTTGCCGCGGCAGATAGGCTATCACATTGATGAAAATGTGCGCTAAGAATCTCAAATTGATATATAGTAAATAAAGTAATGTCATTCAAAATGTATATATTCAATGTTGGCATATTTGTTGTCATTTGCAGTGTATTTCCGCCCGTACACGCCTGCATAGGATTGCATTACAATGAGCAATCCTATGCTGACGACCGCAGTTTGTCTGCGCAAAATCACGAGCAGAAAACGAACCGCGGCATGCTCTGCGAGCCCCGCACAGAAACGTCACTCACCGGCCACCGGCTGCGCTCTGCGCATGCGCCGGCTGCCCAGCAGCCGGTACATGAAAGAGTCGGGGCTGCGGGAGTGGGTGAGTTCCGCGCTGCTCTCTGCAGGCGCTCGGGTCGGGTCCAGCTGCGAGAATTCTCGCAGCCGGATCCGACCCGGCCATCTGCAGGCAGCCTTACACTTTGATTGTTTGTATATACGGATACAAATATCCTTCAGTAACACAACAATGTATCATTCTTCCCTTAAGTTTTCAAATAAACCCATACTGTACAATCATTAGTTCAGCTCACTGAGACGTTGACTTCAAAGTGGTTGCTGTTTTCTGAAATGTTTGCTTAGAAGACCATGACTTTGATCCAAATGGATTTCAGACAGCAAACAACATACTATCAAATGCCACAAGCTAATTATTTCCTTCACGCAGCATTTGATACTTTGTACCTCATAAGTGGACTAAATAATGTGCTTTTCAAGTTTGCATTTTTTTAGTGTGAAAAGCACAATTCTGCACATTTCACTGAAATGATATCAAGTATTTTAGAGAAATTGATACAGTATACTAAGCTGCAACCTGACGAAGCTTGTATGAAGAAGAATTCACCAATGCTCGTGGTAACCTGTTCCACTCATTGATCACCCTCACTGTCAGAAAGTTTTTTCTAATACCTAATCTATGTCTCCTCCCTTTTATGCCCATTCTGGGTAATTCTTGGGCAACTTATGTGCCATATCTAGCTGGCCCATGGTATGTACAGTATCTGTTTCTGGGGGAAAAGTTATCTTTATTGATATGTTGTGTATAGTTGCTGTTTTCTTTGATAGTAATAGTTCTAATAAAGCTAAAATATGATGTATTACTAGTCAATGCAGAATGTATAATATTTCCAATGTCAACAACACTTAGAGAAATTACCGTTTTATTTACTGTACTCATCACTAGTAGAAATAGAAACAGAAATTATTGGCTCTGGGAAAGTATAAAGTACAAATTGAAACATAACTATGTTTGGAATTATTGGGCTGTAACTTTGTCACAGATTATACATTGAGCTCAATAATAAAACAGTTTGCATTAAAGGGAACCCATCACCTGCCTAAAACACCCATAAACGAACTTAACGTACCAGTAGGTGAGGTGACAGGGAGCGGGGTGATGTATTTTTCATACTTACCTCCTCCCTTAATTCTGCGGTGCCAACCGCTGGTCGAGCATCTAAGAGTCAGATTTTTAGCCAGCGACGATCACCTGGCTCCCTGACACCTGCCCACCAAAAATTATAATGACATGGAATTTTAAATATAAAACACAATTCTTTTAACAATATTGTAACAAAATAACTTGATTCAAATAATATTCCATTCTCTAAACATAGATTTTTTTCCAAATTGTAGCGACAGTATAATTAATAGGAACATTTATTCACACTTGTTGACAAGGACATACCAGGACCCCCAGTTCACTCATTTACTTGCCAGTATTGAAGTCAGTATGGCACAGGTGTAATATGTGCAGGCACATTCCTAAGGGGGAAGCATATGGGACCTTTCAGACAGATGAAATTTGGCCACAACACATAACAGAATCTGCTACAGTGGAAATCTGCACCAAAACCCACATGGTCTAAGGACTCATTCACACGGACGTAAGCAGATTTTGGTTGCATAAATACGCTGCATATTTACATGACTGAAAATAACTTACTCCCACATATTTCGTCCTCTCCTGCGTTTTTACACATACAAGAAAATACGCAGACGGGGACGTGTATTTTCTGCACAAATACACAGGTTTCCTCGGTGTTCACTGCGTATCTGTGCCAGCCTATTCTCTTCAATGGCTTATTGTATTGTGAATGAACCCATTGAAATCAACAAACTCTATTGACTGCCTATTATGTGCGCAAAATATGTCTTCTTAGGGCCTCCCCTAAAACTGTGAGTGCTGGGAGTTAACTTGATTGTCTGGGGTAGCGCCTTGCAGAGAACTGGTGCAGCTCCAGAAGAACCTTGAAGCTACAGTGCAGCTCTCTTCGATCTCAAAGTTCTCCTCCCTCTTCAATACTCTCCTCATAGAAGCACAATCATAGTATAGGCCATAGATCGTCATGAAGCCTCACCTACAGTCACCAACTATACCATCAGTGCAGCAGTGCAATGCATGTAGACAAAAATGAATGGCAGGAGCTTGGATGATTAAAGGTAAAAATTCCTCTGGGCGTATATAGTATCTTTGTTATTATGAGCACAAATTAAATAAAAGCAGAAGAATTTTTACCTTTAATCATCCAAGCTCCTGCCATTCATTTTTGTCTACATTGAAAAACCGCTGGGATCGAGCGGTATAGGATGAAAGGTTGCTTCTGCTGAAGAGAGGATACGGACGGAACATAAGACGGGAGCTGTTATAACCTGCTGCATAGGTGAGAAACTCTTTCTTTGGTTACTAGTGCAATGCATGGCAGCATTTGCCTACACAGAGTACACCACTATTCATCTGGGCAGTCCATGTATTATCTATGTTGGTGCTTTATGATGTTATCCAGCTGATCTAGCTACTATTTACGTGGCCAATAGCTGTTTTTTTTATCTTACTGCGCTATCTGCTAGTTTTATAACCTCTGTGTTCAGTATTTACCTTATTGCTGCTAGCCTGCAAGAAGTGAACATTTTAGCAGGTACATTATAGACATCATTGACACCATAAATATCTTTCTGCAAGCCTTCAAATACTACATATTCATGTGTATGAGACTGACTTTGCTTAAGCTGAGTGGCGCGTTGACGGACATAAAAAGAAATATCATACATCCTAATTCCGTGTTACGATCAGCAGTTCTCCTTCTGCATTGTTATTAGCTGGTGGTTTCACACCTGCAGGAAAAGTCCAGTCTGTGTTTTCTGACCTTTGGTCATTTCAGCATTACGTCTTCAGCCATTATTCTGGGCCCTACTATTTTCTTATTTTCAGGGATAGTGTTTTAGACAGGGACATCTTAGGGCTGTTTAGGGACACTGGGGCGTGATATTGAGGGACAATGTCAAGGAGAGACGTCAGGAGAGCCAGTGATAGGTTCAACATTTCTCTGGTTGTTATTTCAATTCCAGTTTTATTATGATTAGTATCAGCATCCAATTACCATCACCCTGTATCCTGACATTTAATAGTGAAACTGTAGCTGTATTTGTGTTTTTACTGTGTGAAACGTGCTTCATACCTATATTTCTTGTGACGTCCAGTTCTTACACTATTCAACTCTACTGTAAGTCCTAGTGGTATCAGAGTACCAGGAGATACTGTTTGTACCCAAGGTAAGGCTGAATTCTGCAGTTTGGCATCCAGATGACGCTGGTACTCTCAAGACCTCCAACAAATGGGCGATATCCTGTATATATATATATATATATTTATATATATATATATATATATATATATATATATATATATATATTATGGAGTATAATGCAGCTGAAAATACAAATATACCAGGAACAGGTATCTATTATTTATTTCCCTTACTCTTTCCCCCACAGAACAGACCTAGATCATCCACATAGTAACATAGTATGTTAGGCTGAATGAAGACAATGTCCATCTAGTTCAGCCTGTTTCAAGCCCCTTGTTGATCCAGGGGAAGGCAAAAAAAACCCAAGAGGCAAAAGCCAATTAGCCCATTTAAGGGAAAATTCCTTCCCGACTTCATAATGGCAGTCAGACTAATCCCTGGATCAACCTTTGATAGTTCCTACCTGACCTATTAGACCCGGAACAACAACCCCACTGGTCACCCAATGTCTATATCCTGTAATATCCTTTCACTTTAGAAAGACATCTAGTCCCCTCTTAAACTCCTCAATGGATTTTGCCATCACCACATCCTCAGGCAGAGAGTTCCAGAGTCTCACTATTCTTACAGTAAAGAATCCCATTCTGTGTTGGTGATGAAACCTGCTTTCTTCTAGACATAGCGGATACCCGCTTGTTACCGTCACAGTCCTGGGTATAAACAGATCATGGTTGAGATCCTTGTATTGTACCCTCATGTATTTATACATAGTTATTTGATCGCCCCTTAGCTGTCTTTTTTCTAGGGTGAATAATCCCAATTTTAATAGCCTCTCTGGGTATTCCAGTCCTCTCATTCCATTTATTAATTTAGTTGCCCTTCTTTGAACCCCCTCAAGCACTGCAACATCTTTCCTGAGCACCGAAGTCCTGAACTGTACACAGTATTCCATGTGGGAACAGACAAGTGCCTTGTATAGTGGAAGAATAATGTTCTCATCCCTCGCCCCTATACCTTTTGTAATGCACCCCAAGACTTTATTAGCTTTTGCAGCAGCTGACTGGCATTGGTTGCTCCAGTTAAATTTACAATCCCTAAGGACCCCAGGTCTTTTTCCATATCACTTTTCCCGAGCAGTACCCCATTTAGTGTATATTGGTGACATCCGTTTCTCCTGCCCACGTGCATAACTTTACATTTATCCACATTAAACTTCATTTGCCATTTTTCTGCCCAAGCCCCCAGTTTATCTAGGTCCTTTTGTAGCCATACATTGTCCTCAGTTGTATTAATTATCTTGCATAATTTTGTATCATCTGCAAATATTGATATTTTACTGTGTAGTCTCTCTATCAGGTCATTAGCACCCCGCTAGTGACGGTGGCCCAATCAGAGTACGAACAATTTATTACCACCCTCTGCTTTCTATCTCTGTACCTGTTCTTTACCCAGATACACGTTTTTGCCCAGACCGAGCGGTCTCATTTTATATATCAGCCTATTATATGGCACGGTGTCACATGCTTTAGAGAAATCAAGATATACGAGGTCAATAGACTCTTCCAGGTCTAGCCTAGAGCTTACTTCATCATAGAAGCTGATCAGATTGGTCTGACATGATCGATTCCTCATGAACCCATGCTGATGAGGGGTTATACTGTTGTTCTCCTTGAGGTATTTTAGGATGGCGTCTCTCAGAAACCCCTCGAATATTTTTCCAGTTATTGAAGTGATACCTACCGGCCTGTAGTTACCAGGCTCTCTTTTAGACCCCTTTTTGTATATTGGAACCACATTGGCAATGCACCAATCCAGTGGTACAACCCAGGTCTTGATAGTGTCCATAAATATAAGAAATAGCGGTCTAGTTATCACATCACTTAGTTCCCTTAGAACCCTTGGGTGTATTCCATCTGGGCCCGGTGATTTGTTGATTTTAATCCTCTTTAACCGACTCTGTACTTCCTCCTGTGTTAGGTATGCAATATTTAACAGGGGGGTCAATTTATTCCCCTGCATCTCGTGTGACATTTCCTTTTTATTCGTGAATACACTAGAAAAGGAACTATTTAATAGTTTTGCCCCCCCCCCCCCCCCCCATCGTCTTCTATGATTTCTCCTGCATTATTTGTTAAAGGGCCAGTGCTCTCAGTAAAAAATCATTTTGCTGTTAATATAATTGAAGATTAGTTTAGGGTTATTTTTGCTCTCTGTGGTGATCAGTATTTCTGCCTCCTCCTTAGCAATTTTGATCTGTCCCTTACATATTTTGTCTTTTACCCTGTATGATTTTAACATAGTCGCTAGGGTTATAGTTTTTCTAGTGACTCTGCTCGCATAACATGGCCAAAATCCGTGAGCCTGAGCCCAGTCATCTTGTCCTACGTGAGCCTGACCCCGGTCATCTTGTCCTCCATGAGCCTGAGCCCAGTCAAATTGTCCTCCGTGAGCCTAAGCCCAGTCATCTTAGCCTTTTGTGAGCCTGAGCCCGGTCATTTTGTCCTCTGTGAGCCTGATGCTGGTCATCTTGTCCTCTGTGAACCTGAGTCTGGTCATATTGTCCTTTGTGAGCCTGAGCCTGGTCATCTTGTCCTCTGTGAGCCTGAGTTTGGTCATCTTGTCCTCCGTGAGCCTGAGCCTGGTCATCTTGGCCCTCCGTGAGCCTGAGCCCAGTGAAAAAGACTTGTGTATACTAATAGATCATAGACTGAACATGAGCCAACAATGTGATGCAGCAGCGAAAAAGGCAAACACAATTCTGGGATGTAATAAGAGAAACATAGAGTCTAGATCACGTGAGGTAATTATTGCCCTCTACTCTTCCTTATTCAGACCTTATCTGGAATGCTATGTCCAGTTCTGGGCACCCCACTTTAAAAAAGACATAGACAAACTGGAGCAAGTTCAGAGAAGAGTTACCAAGATGGTGAGCAGTCTGCAAATCATGTCCTATGAGGAACGGTTAAAGGATCTGGGAATGTTTAGCTTGCAAAAAAGAAGGCTGGGAGAAGACTTAATAGCTGTCTACAAATATCTGAAGGTAGACTGCAGAGGGATCAACCCATTTTCTCATCTGCACAAGGAAAGACTAGAAGCAATGGGATGAAACAGAAAGGGATGAGACACAAATTACACATTAGAAAAAACTTTCAGATAGCGAGACTGATCCATGAGTGGAACAAGTTACTACGGGAGGTGGTGAGTTCTCCTTCAAAGGAAGTGTTCAAACAGAGGCTGTCTGGGATGATTTAGTGAATCCTGCACTGAGCAGGGGGTTGGACCAGATGACCCTGGAGATCCCTTTCAACTCTACTATTCTATGATCTTGTTCTTTGTGAGCCTGAGCCTGGCCATATTGTCCTCCATGAGCCTGAGCAGTCACCTTGTCCTCTGTGAGCCTGAGCCTGGCCACCTTGTCCTCCATGAGCCTGAGCAGTCACCTTGTCCTCTGTGAGCCTGAGCCTGGCCACCTTGTCCTCTGTGAGTCTGAGCCCAGTTACCTTGTCCTCTGTGAGCCTGAGCCCGGCCATCTTTTCCTCCAGTGAGCCTGAGCCCGGCTATCTCTTCCTCCATGAGCCTGAGCCTGGTCATCTTCTTTTTCAGTTATATATCGGGTCTTATATGATTTAGGACTTCTCTGTTTTTTACTCTTGCTGTCCAGAGTATTCGCAGCAGCTTTAGCCAGCACCACAGCTCAAACATATCAATCCTCTTTCTATCAGCTTTTTCCACAATCCGCAATCCAGCTTTTCACATCCATACATGGGAATCCTGTATCCGGGGTCCGACTTGCTTGAATGCAGGCCTAAGGATACTATTACATGCAGCGTCTCTCGCTACAAAGAAACATCAATGTGGCTGGCAGCTGGACTCAGTTCAATCACTAGGACAAGTCCAACTGCCAAGTGTAATCAGCAGAAAGACACGGCATGGACAAGCACCCTGAGGCTGGCTTCACAAGGGTATATGCATAGTTGTGCGTGGCTGAACGTAGTATTTTTGCGGAACAAACAATGTTTTTTTGCTGAGACCCCAACGATCTTGAGAACAGGGTTTCATGTCCCAAGTCCTCTTCGCTGTGGGATTACTGCACCTCCAGCAGTGCAGCAGATACTGAATGAAGCGCAACTTGTGCAATCACACTAGAGCTGGATTCACTTACAATGACATTGTGAAGATAGCCAAATGGCATCCTCTCGGCTATTTCCATCAGCCTCATAAAAAAATGCATAGAGAGACGACCATGCATGAAAGGACAACACTCCATTTACAATGACGTCACTGCAAGTGCAGAAGCAACGCCCACACTGACAAGCACAGCCAGACATGGGAGTCCCATTCTCGAGATAAGCGGGGGTCTCAGTGGTGACACCCCCACTGATCAGCAACAGGATAGGGGATAACTTGTAATTGTGGTACAACCCCTTTAACCTCAATGGTGAACTCTGTTAAAAAAAAAAACAATAAAAAGCCAAACATTTTTTGCTGTAATCACCCCCCTCCCCAAAAAGTGGAATGCAAAGTAATGAAAATTCGTACCAACCCCAAAATAGTATGAATGAAATCATCAACTCATCCTTCCAAAAAACAAACCCAGTTTATAGCACTGGTGATGTAATAATAAAGTGATCTTTTTCAAATATGGTGCCGTAAATACTATTTTTTCTAGTGTTTTTCATATATAAAAGTAAGAATACCAAAAAAAAAAAAAAAACTACATAAATTCAATATCGCCACAATTCGGGTCTTATATGATTTAGGACTTCTCTGTTTTTTACTCTTGCTGTCCAGAGTATTCGCAGCAGCTTTAGCCAGCACCACAGCTCAAACATATCAATCCTCTTTCTATCAGCTTTTTCCGCAATCCAGCTTTCACATCCATACATGGTTTGCACTATCCTGCATTGAGTTGCTTTGCCGACATCCCTACTTCTTCAGATTTTATCCATGTTTAGCATCACGCTTTTCCCCAATGCTATCCTCAGATTTATCTCTGGCATAGATTCTCCATCCTGGTCAATTTTCAAACCAAGGAAGATGTAGTCTTGCATGCATTATATGGCATCATTGTTAGGGATGAGCGAACGTGTCCGTTACGGACACATCCGCACCCGGACACCGGCTTTGCCGAACACTGCAGTGTTCGCGCGTAAGTGTCCGGGTGCCGCCGGGGGGCGGGGAGATGCGCGGCGGCGCGGGCGGCAGTAGCGGGGAACAGGGGGGAGCCCTCTCTCTCTCCCTCTCCCCCCCACTCCCCGCCGCACCCCCCCGCGCTGCCACGGCGACCCCCGAACTTTTTCGCCCGAACACTGAAGTGTTCGCAAAGTTCGGTGTTCGGGCGAAAAAGGGGCGGAGCCGAACGTGTTCGCTCATCTCTAATCATTGTCGATTTAAATTTGAATTTGGCCACTTTTTGCAATCGTCATAATTTTTGTCTTTTGAATTCAGCTAGAGGCCATTTTTTCACTTTCAGTTTTAATCTTCCATATCAGCTGCTTTAGACTGGCTTCTGTTTCTGCAAGCAGAGTTGTGTCATCCACATAACGGAGATTGTTGATGTTTCTTCCACCTATTTTCACACCAATTTCCAATTCGTCTAGGTCCATCTTCCGCATTATCACTTCCACATATAGGTTAAACAAGAAAGATGAGAGGACACCTGTTGGACACCTTTACCAATCAGAAACCAATCTGTGCCCCCATACTGTGTTCTCACCGAGGCTTCTTGATTGGTATAAAGTAATTTTATTAGCTTGATTAGATGTGTCGATATGCCCAGCTCTTGTAGGGCCTGCTATAGCTTGTCATGGTCAATGCAATCAAAGGCCTTAATGTAGTCGATGAAGCACATGTAGATATTCTTTTGATATTCTTGGGCTTTTTCCATGTTCCATCACAATATGGTCGTGGGTGCCGCGTCCTCCCCGCAATCTTGCCTGCGCAGCAGAGATAAAGCCCAATACAATAGCTAAATAGCATGCCATCTTACCAAACACTGGCTTACGCCGCCTTCTCACTCTTAGGCACCAACTGCAGATATCATCAGGAAACGGCAACACCGACAAGAAAAGAGGAGTGCAGGAACAGGAAGAGAGGTGAGTATCAGCACGTCTGGTCTAGGGCCTATATAACAGCTGTCAGAGGTCTGCATGAAGGAAGGTCTCGTCTGGGGGAAGGGGTCTATATTAAAGGGAATTAGGTCTGGGGTCTGCATTTAACTAACTTGTAGTATTATTACTTTTAAGACAAGTATGTTTGCAATCTGAAGGCATTTAGCATTTATTTCCTCTTCTAACTCTTCAGCCAAGAACCCAAACTATGGTGGAAAAGATTTGACTCCACATAGATTATGAGGCTCTATAAAAAATATTCCTGAATCAATGACAGAGATGCAATGTAAAGAGAAAAAGCAATGTCCAGAATAAATCAAGGATGACACTATGGTATTTGGAGAATGGAAACCTTAATTATTTTCCAGCGTTGAAAACAAAGTGTGGATGGAGTTTACTCTTTCCTGCAATGGAAAAATTCTAATCAATAAAGAAAAGTCAAACCCAGCTAGCACATCCATACTTGTATACACTCAGGAAAGAACAATAAAGATGAATCAGGGAAGTAGTATATAATAAATCATCTAGAATTCAATTATCTGTATTCAAACTATAAATGTAATTAAGACAGTAGAAAGAAGAATGCAAGGTCTGGGGTAAAGCAATAACCAACTTTATTATTTCAGAGGCATCATGAGAAAAATGTCAACATTTCCGCCATGCAGCCACTTTTGAAGCCAAACATATCATCAACGTCACCCCATATTTAAATATAGTCAAAAAAGGGGCCTCCCAATCACAATACCCATACCCCATCCAATGAGTAAAAGTGATTTTACATCTTCGGAAGGAATTACACTCCACTACTCTGTTTGGGGAGCAGGAAAGTGGAATCCCCGCAGCCAAACTATTCTGTCTCTGGATGGAACTGAACAGTCCTGGACAGACCTCATTGACTATAATGGGATCTGGCCGCTTTCCGTCCAGCTACCTGGGTTTTGGATGAAAAAAAAAGCACTCCTGTAAAACTACATGCAAATCTTTCCTGATTCTCACATATATCAATGGAAAGGTTGGCACATTTGTGTGCGGTCCGGTCTCCACTAAAGTATAGGAACAACAGGGACCCTCAATCACCCAATAGGTAAGGATCCCAGAGCTGGCACTCATGGCATATCTTGTAAAAGGTGAGATTCCATGTAGCAGCTGTAGCAACGCCAACTTGTAGCTTTATCGCAAAATAGCAGCACCTTTTCTTCCATCCAAATGCCAGGTAGCTGGGCGGAAAGCAAACGCCCCTATTATAGTCAATGGCTCTGTTCGGTTCCATCAAGACAGAGCTGTTTGGCCACAGGGATTTTTGTTTCCTGCTCCCCGAACGCATTTGTAAAACCATCATTACATGTGAAATTGCATCAATATTTCCTTTGTGCTTGCAACTGTTTTTTGCTTTCTTTGTTTTTTTTTCTACTAGGCAACCAATCGATTTGTTTTTTACCCAATAGAAAATAATACTAGTGAACACAAATACAGATGAAATATGGACAAAAGTAATACATGCTGTTTATTTTAAACGTGGCCATAAAGAAAAAGCACATTTTAATAGCTCTATAGATTTTCATCAGGTCTGCATTATAGTCCACAAAACATGGACTAAATATGGATTTTAAATATGCTTGTGGAAAGTAAGGCCTCCTGCACACAGGCGTATTTGCATTGCAGAGTCTGCAGCAAATACAACCCATAGTATATAATGGCAAAATGCCATTTCATCTCCATGAGCAGAAATCAATAGCAATTTTCCGCTCGTGAAGAATAAATTGCAGCATGCTGTGATTTTCTGCAGGTTACGCATGGCCGGCATCCATTGAAGTCAATGGAAGCTGTCCGTCCCACGGCACTTCTGCAGTGAGCACTGCAGAAGTACCGCGGGATACGAGTCACTCCCCCCTTCCCCGCCCCCCAGCGCTGGCAGCTACTGCGCATGCGTGAGGGAGTGCCCTCCGGCACATCTGCAGCATGTGAAGTAGCTGCCGGACAGATAAGCTGGGGTCACTGGACAGGCAACGGGTTGAACTCCACTGTGGGAATCCTGTATCCGGGGTCCGACTTGCTTGAATGCAGGAGGCCTAAGGATACTATTACATGCAGCGTCTCTCGCTACAAAGGGAAGAAACATCGATGTGGCTGGCAGCTGGACTCAGTTCAATCACTAGGACAAGTCCAACTGCCAAGTGTAATCAGCAGAAAGACACGGCATGGACAAGCACCCTGAGGCTGGCTTCACAAGGGTATATGCATAGTTGTGCGTGGCTGAACGTAGTATTTTTGCGGAACAAACAATGTTTTTTTGCTGAGACCCCAACGATCTTGAGAACAGGGTTTCATGTCCAAAGTCCTCTTCGCTGTGGGATTACTGCACCCCCAGCAGTGCAGCAGAGACTGAATGAAGCGCAAGTAGTGCAATCACACTAGAGCTCGACAGATCTACAAGATTACGTCGTTTCTCTTGCTGAGAACAATCACTAGAGCTGGATTCACTTACAATGACATTGTATTGCAATTTCCATCAGCCTCATTAAAAAAATGCATAGAGAGACGACCATGCATGAAAGGACAACAATCCATTTACAATGACGTCACTGCAAGTGCAGAAGCAACGCCCACACTGACAAGCACAGCCAGACATGGGAGTCCCATTCTCGAGATAAGCGGGGGTCTCAGCGGTGACACCCCCACTGATCAACAACAGCATAGGGGATAACTTGTAATTGTGGTACAACCCCTTTAACCTCAATGGTGAATTCTGTTTAAAAAAAATAAACAATAAAAAGCCAAACATTTTTTGCTGTAATCACCCCCCTTCCTAAAAAGTGGAATGCAAAGTAATGAAAATTCGTAGCAACCCCAAAATGGTATGAATGAAAACATCAACTCATCCTTCCAAAAAACAAACCCAGTTTATAGCACTGGTGATGTAATAATAAAGTGATCTCTTTCAAATATGGTGCCGTAAATACAATTTCTTCTAGTGTTTTTCATATATAAAAGTAACAATCCCAAACATAAATTGAATATCGCCACAATTGTACTAACCTGCAGGATAAAGTTCACATGTCATTAATATCATACCACGAACATTGTAAAAACAAAAACCCAAATGTTGTGAAATAGCGGTGTTCTCAATTCTCTCCTAATAAAAGTAAGAAATGTTTTTCAATACTAAATTCTATATGTTAGAGATGCTCTAACAGGATCTCTTATATGTCTAAAGGCCCATTTAGACACAACGATTATCGCTCAAAATTCACTCTTCTGAGCGATAATTGTTGTGCCTAAACGCACTGCCATGGTGCACTGTTTGTTCATCGCTGATTTTTAGCAAGCTGGAAGTCAGCGATGAGCCTTATCAGCGCTGCACGCTGAGTTCTCAGCGGGATACCAGATGATAGCATTCTTTCAGCTAGTATTCCACAAGAATCTCTCAGGGATAGCTCCAGCGCTATCAGCTCAGCGGGATACCAGCTGACAACTCCAAGAACAAAGCAGCTGTCTGCATATACAAAACAGCTGCTGTTCTTGGAGTTATCAATGGTATCCCGCTCCGCCTGCATTTTAAAGTCCTTTTACACGGGATGAATGTCAGGCAAATGATGCCCGACACTCGTCCCTTTGTCTCCGTGCTCACGTGCTCCTGCACAGGAGCTAGCAGAGCAGGCTGGTTCATGGAGCAGCCAGCAGGGGAGCAGGGCAGTGCAGGAGATTTCTCTCCCCCGCCCCCCTCCATTCGCACAACACAGTGGCCATTCACTACTGAACGGAGGCTGTTAAAACTGCACAATGAGCGATGAGCTCATTGCTGATCTTTGATGCAGCATAAAAGATCAGCTATGAAGCTCATCGCTCATCGTGCAGTTTAAACAGCCGCCGTTCAGTAGTGAACAGCTATTGTATTATGGCAATGGAGAGGGGCGGGGGAGTGAGAGAAGAGAAATCTCCTGCACTGCCCCGCCTCCCTGCTGGCTGCTCCATGAGCAAGAAATCTCTGCTAGCTCCTGTGCAGGAGCACGGGAGTGGGGAAAACAGGGAAGAGTGTCGGGCATCATTTGCCTGACATTCGTCCTTTGTAAATGGGCTTTAACTCTTTAAAGGGGTTGTCTCGCGAAAGCAAGTGGGGTTAAGTACTTCTGTATTGCCATATTAATGCACTTTGTAATATACATCGTGCATTAAATATGAGCCATACAGAAGTTATTCACTTACCTGCTCCATTGCTGGCGTCCCCGTCTCCATGGCTCCGTCTAATTTCGGTGTCTTCTTGCTTTTTTAGACGCGCTTGCGCAGATGGGTCTTCTCCCTTCGGCTCGGCAGCAGCGGCATTTTGGCTCCGCCCCTTGTCCGCGTCGTCGCATAGCTCCGCCCCCGTCACATGTGCCGATTCCAGTGAATCAGGAGGCTGGAATCGGCACATGTGATGGGGCGGAGCTACGTGATGACGCGTACAAGGGGGCGGAGCCAAAACGCCACTGCTGCCGAGCCGAAGGGAGAAGACCCATCTGCGCAAGCGCGTCTAAAAAAGCACAGAGGAATAAAGACTTTTTTGGCATAACTCCTGCATCATTATTGCTGCTACAGCATATCTACAACTTGGATGACACTTTTGTGGAGTCTATTGATCCAGACTCCTGCTGTAGCTGGCAGCTCTGTATCTGTGGGTCCTACCTTATTGGTTCTGTGGAGGAGTGCTGTTCCCGTATTACTTGTATGTATGCCGTTATTTCTGTTATTATAGGTTTTGGACAAAGTCTGCTTTATAAGGCACATACTGGTAGTTATTTTCTGCATTCTCCAAGATAATGGATATTATTCAGTATTCTGGGCAATATTTTAATTGTATACAATATAACACAGTATATTATGTTGATAGTTCAATTCTGAAGCTCTTGTATACCATATAAGTTAATACTCATTCATTACTCTAGAGGGCAGTAGCAGCTTTGTTACTGCCATACAACTGTCAAATTGTATTTAATACGATTTACGCAATATTAAAGGGGGTATACAGGAAGCAGCCACCGGAATACACCAGGGTCGGCCGGCACTTGTAATTGCAAGCACAGCTTTCATTGAAATCATTGGACCCCAGCCTGCAATTACAAGCACAGATCCCATTGATTTCAATGAAAGTGCGCTGGTAATTACAAGGACAGCCACTCCAACCCTGGAGTATCCCGGTGGCAGCTGGCTAACCACCGTATGCTCATGTTGTGACCTGGACTGGTACTACAGAAAAAAGTACTTTACTTGCAATTTAAGAGCAACTGTTCTAACTACCAGTTCATTTAACAAAGTGTAGTTAGGCTGGAATTCATTTAATAAGAAGAGAGAGTCAGAAAACTAAAGAGTTAAGGTTGTTTAGGAACCGTCATAAATCAGTTGGAGTTAAGCTATGACTGGCCCCCTGAGTGAGGAACAAAAGGATGGGGTTTCTTCTGGCTAATTTTCTATTGCGCAGTTGTTTATGATATAACAGTGTAAGGCCGGCTTCACACGAGCGTGACGGGCTCCGCTGCGGAATATTCCGCAGTGAAGCCCGTCACGGCGCCCCCCAGAGACCCCATACTTACCAGCGGAAGATAGCGTGAAGACGCTTCCCCGCCCACCGCTGTTGCATTATGTGACACGCCGGCCGCGTCATATGACGCGGCGGCGGTAGGTGGGGAAGCGTTTTCACGCTATCTTCCGCTGTTTACAGCGGGAGATAGCGTGAACGGACGGCTTCCATTGACTGCAATGGAAGCCGTCAGCGCGTACACCCGCGGCAAATAGAGCATGCTGCGGGTGAGGACGGGAGATTTCACGGTGCGAAATTCCGCGGTGGAATTCCGCATCGTGAGCATTGTGCTATTAGGTTCAATAGAACCTAATAGCATGGGGCAACGCAGCGGATTTTTGCCGCGAATGTACGCGGCGTAAATCCGTTCGTGGGAAGGAGGCCTTAGAAGACAGAAGTGAAGGGGAGTAGAAAATATGGAGTGAGACAGTAAAGAGGTCAAGCGGAGGGGAGAAGAGCTTGGATGGACACGAGGGAAGAAGCGGATAGCCATGTGAAGACCCAGCTTCTTCCTTTTCCTCTGTCCTGCTGTATTTAGAGACACGTTATGTAAACTTTCAAGAACTCCTGTGTGCAGCTGCTCATAAATTACCCCGATGCTGAAACTGTTTTTCCAAACCTGATGTCCGTTCAAGCCAGCGCTGCTTTCTACCAGAAGACAACTTCAGACAAGAAGTAGAGAATCTTCATAGAAGTTTGTAAGTACTAAAGAAAACTTGAGCACAGTGTTTCAGGAATGGCAAAACTGTTAGTGGAGTTTATAAGGGGTATTTCTTGTCAGTTTTCTCTTTATAGCTCTTCCTTAGCTCAGATGTTGCCTCCTCAAAGTTTGCTTATCCATGTATAAAGTGTTAAACAGTGTATATGCAAGTTGTATATGCAATTTCTGGTGCATAAAAATAATGCAGACAACCATGAGCCTGAAAGTAAATGGTGTGCCTGTCATTTACCTTCATACGTGTGTTAGTCTTATTTCACTACAAAGCACTTTTAATCCAGGTACTGGCGTCATGATCACCTAATTCCATTAGTCGACCAGATCCTGCTGTATACCTTCAATTGTGCACAAGATTACAAAGGGCGTGCTTCAGTCATTGCGACCGTGACATGGCTCCTAAGCCACATCTTAGAAACCACTAAGAGAGTGCAGGCTTCTTCCTGCTTGTCACCCATTGCACTCACACATTTCAGAAATTTACAAGTTTTACAGGTGGATTTTAGTGAATTTTACTGCTCATTTGAACAGATGCAATCTGCTGTGAAAATCTGCAGCATAATTGCTGTGGATTTAAAATCTGTACCAATTAGATCAATTAACCTTGCAGTTTTTTCCACAGCAAATTACCATGTTACCTGTGAGCTGATATAACACCACCAATGCCACAATACATACCACACATAAAACTGCTATACCACATACATTCATAGTACCCGTATACCACACACATATACAGTACTGCTATATGACCCAGATGTATCAAACAGAAGAAAAGCAAACTGGAGTACAGGACTTATAAAAAAAAATATATTTATTAAATGTAGAAAAGTCATACAAAGAAAAACACAGAAGCACACACATAAGTATAAAAACATATTAAGGCCTCATGTCCCCGGGAAAAATGGAATTTTAAAAACCATGCAGGTTTCCCCACGCATGCGATCCGCACCCATAGGGAATCATTGGGCAGCTGCAGGTAATGAAATACTTGTGGATGTCATTTTCCCCAGGTGTGCGTGCTGCGGGAAAGCAGGAGTTTAGAAAAAAAAAAAAAGGTTGGCACAGCGCATGCACCCGACGAGCCACCTTTCAGAGCACATCCGTTGTGCAGAAGAAAGAAGATCCGGCCTGCACGGAGGGGAGCCTCGCAGCATCCAGACAGGTAAGTATATTGTATTTTCTGGCCTCATGTCTGCAGGTCGGGTGGAATCCACTGCAGGATTCTTTACGGGGAAATACTGCGGGCCCATGGATATGAGGCGAAATCCCCACATAATGATATGAATCCCTGAGAGCATAATACAAATACAATTAGATGTATACCACTAGATATGTCCAAGGCAATAACCATCAATGTATCTCCAGTATAATCCCCATTCAGGAGGAAAGAGTAAAGTGCATATCACGGATAATGCAAAGGATTTTAAATATCTATTAATGGTATAAGGCTCCCCAAAGGTCCACCATAGTGTGGGGGCTAACGCGCATTTCCGACCAACCTTCTTGAGAGGAGTACATCTACTTGAATTTTATTTTGCTCTCAGGAATTCATATCATTATGTGGGAATATTTTTGATTTAGGCTTTATTCACACGAGCGTATATCGGCCGCCGTTTTCACAGCCAGCTGATATACGCTACCATCTGGTGCACTGGATTCCAATGCATCACATTAGACGAGCGATTTTCCGCTGCGTATAAGTACCCGGCTACCAAGATAGCGCATTTTGGAAGGGCGCTTTTACGCCGGCCAGGAAAGATAGTTCAAGAACTATCTTCCTGGCCAGAATACGTCGGCCACTGCATAGACTCCTATAGGATCCTATGACAGCTGCCGAAGAAGGGAGGTAGGAGGGAGTTTAGCAGTGTGACTGCTAAACTCCCTCCCCCTTCTCTCCTCCTCTCCGCCCCTTGTCGGCTGTTTGCAATGGGAGGAGGCAGGGCTAGTTGCTAAGCTACTGCCCCCTCCTATTTCTGGCTGCGGACAAGGGGCTCAGCATATAGTTACCAGACCTGCGCTGTCTGAACGGGTGCACAAAAGTTAGATTTGTGCACCTGTTCATGCATTTTACATCGACAGCGGGCGAAACGTAAAAACGACAACACCCATGTTATGTGTGTGCTTCTGTGTTTTTTCTTTTGTATGACTTCTCTATATTTAATAAATATACTTTTTTTTATAAGTCCTGTACTCCAGTTTGCTTTTCTTCTGTTTGATACATATTATAGGAGGGACATTTTGCTATATGTATGGCTTTTATTGAATAGATATTATCTATCACTAATGTATGATTTACGATGCCCTGCGGCTTTTTAAAACTATATATACAGATGTGTCTTTCCTTACCTTTCCTCTGGGCTGGATATTTTCAGATATTTGTGTAACAAGATAACCAGCATTTCAAAGTAACATGATTTCATAATACTCTGTCATGAAATATCTATCCTATATGTGTCTTTTGTGTCCACCCAGTGGTAATGGTGTGAATTCCAGCCTGCTAAGGGTTTTGGTAGCATGTTGAGGTATTGTATTCAATTGGTTTTATAAGAATTTGCTTTCCATCAAGGGGTTGTTCCAGTTATTCTTTTTTCCTTTAAATCCCATATTCCTCATGCCCAACCATCATACACTCACTTCTCTGCAGTTCCAGCCCCACAGCTCTGGTTTCTTCCTAAAGCTGTACGGAACATCACAGGCTACTACAGCTAATCACAAACCTGAGCTGGGGAGAACCAGAAGCAGTGGGGAAAGGATCTTTTATTATGTTTGGACATAGCAAACACATATTTAGAAAATAATTAACCCATATAACCCTTTTAACTAAATTCAAGACACATCTATACAGTCATGAGAAAAACGAAGTCCACCCTCTTTGAAGTATGTATTTTTACATATCGAGACATAATAAAAAATATCTCCTCTTTAGAATGTCTTAAATTTAGGTAAATACAAACTCGGAAAAACGACAACACATAACAAACAACATTGTATCATCATTTATTCAACAAAAACTAGGCTGAAAAAATGCAGAAGCAGTGTGGTTCATTAAAGGGGTTGTCTCGAGGAAGCAGTGAAATTTTTTTTTTGCCTAGTCCCCCTTATTAAGCTACTCACTGTGGCAGAAATGTTCTTTTAACTATTATAACAGGCTAATCACCGAAAAGAACTTTACTAATGTATAAAAAATAACCTTTATTAAATTTAATTGAAAAGCTTATATGTGAAATTAAAAGAAGTCATGCGACTCCACCAGCAACAATGTTGAGGATGTGCTGGCACCCACAACTAGAGGGAGATACTATTTAAGATAATGACCCTCCAAATAAATTCAATCTTTCATATGTCCATCCATATGGTGATAGGTAAGGAAAAACCAGATGACTATATGGAGCAATCTACTATATCTTCTATCTGATATCACTAATCGCCGGAGCTTATTTAAACAAACATCACATCGACGCGTTTCCTTTAGTGCCAAAAGTGGACACTATTTCATCAGGATGGATACTCTTAATTCAAATGGGTATTGAAAACCCACTGAATAACTTGTTTTGGACAGTTTACTGCTCCAACCCTCAGAAGAGGGGGCTTATTCACATTGCTATTGTCTTGTATAAAAAGCATTTGACAATAATAATGTAATGGTGTTATTGACTCCAGATACAAAAGAGTCAGGCAACCCAAAAGGTAAGTTCAAATACAGGATGTGTGCTCCAGCCCTCATTTACCCCCACGGGGCAAATTAAATGATGGAAACCTGTATTGATGAAAACCACGTTTCACTCTATGGATAATCTATTAGATGTAGAGGTGTTATTGACTCAAGATAGCATGAGTCAAAAACTCCCAGTAATAGATTCAAATATATAAGTGTGCTCCTGCCCACATTTATGGGGCAATTCAGATGGTGAAGTCTATATTGATAAAGGCTTCTATATTGTAGATAGTCTGTTATTACTAATCAGAGGAGACACAAATAATCAAGCTAGCATTAATGCAACCAGCTGTGTGACTCCATATAGCTGATTAGAGTAGGATCAAAAATACTCTGGTCTGTATTCATGTCCCTCCGATATATAGTGACTGGGATCGATATACGGTCTAGACCCAGAGACAGCTATCAGAGCCCACCACTGCGATATTGCATAGCTTAGCAGGGTAAGCTCAAGCCCCTACGCAGAGGGCACACATGTCAGCCGCACCGGCCGAGATATTAGGACATAGATGGTAAGTAGGTGCAAGCACCGTCCTTTTATTCACAAAGCTCCGCCTTACTCCACCCCAAGGGTGGATCCCATTCCTCCAATCAGACGCCCTCCTTGCTACACACCCCCGTACAAGCCGGGTGTTAGCGAGACGTCATCGCTCTTGAACGTATTGACGTGTCCCGGGGTGATCACGTGACCATAGATTGATGACGATAGAACGTCACGTGACTTATCCCGAACTCAATGTTAAACCCTGATATAGTTGATTTAACTGGATTAACTAGCTCACGCGCAGATCGGCTATTCTCTCACGGTCCGCTATAGAAGATGTCCATAATATAGTCGGTTTCACTGGATTAACTAGCGCATGCGCAGACCGGTTATTATCACCCAATCCGCCATAGAAGATGTCCGTGGATGAGAACTACCTCATAAACAGGCATTAAAATGAGGTGAAAATGTTAATGGATACACGATCCCCCATCATATATTCTAGATAGGATGCAAGAAAGAGGAATATTGCGGGGTATTATTGTAAGGCTAGAGGCAAATTCTGATGATACAAATGCAGTAGATTCTAACATTAGCAGACACAAGAGAATTAAGAGATGTCTCAACCCAGGGTTAACAAGGTGATGGACATATATATAGAAAAGCAATACAGAGACAGGATTTTAGAATCCACAAATAAAATGAGGTGAAGCACATTGGTATGATGGAGGTTATACAGCCCACACATAGGGACCATATTTAGCCTATCAATAAAAATTCAGACAAGATTGCCATATCTTCAGATAAATGCTGAAAAAGAAAGGCACTCATTGAGGCCTTTTGGCGCACAAGAGTCCAGTCTGAAGATCCAGCCACTCTCCTTCTGCAGGAGCCTTCTATCCAGATTACCTCGTCTGCCATTTGTCTTGATAATCTCGATGCCTCGAAAGGTGACAAGATCGGGATTATTATTGTGCTTTTCTTTCATATGAATAGCTAGACTGGTTTGCTCGTTATGGTTTATGCTTCCAATATGTGCTAACACTCTCCGTCTCAACTGCTGCATCGTCTTCCCAATATAGTCCATTGGGCATGGACAAGATGCCATGTAGACAACACCGCTGGAACAACAATTAATGAAGTCCCTGATAGTATACTCTTTTCCAGTGGTGGAGCTCTTAAACGTCTTACATCGAACCATGTATCTACATGCCTTGCATCCCGAGCAGGGGAGCGAGCCTTTAACGGGATCCCCAGTTAGCCATGTTCTGGCTGGTTGAAGAGGTGGTAGGTGACTATGTACCAGCCTATCTTTTAAATTTCTCCCTCGTCTGAAGGTAATCTGTGGTCCTTCAGTCAAATACTCTCTTAAGTCGGGGTCTTTCCTTAAGATGTTCCAATATTTAGTGAGAATACCCCTAACTTCCCAGGATTTGTCGTCAAATGAACCAATAACTCTCACTACGTCATTGCGCCCCGACTTGGGTCTTACTTCCAAAAGATTAGTTCGTATTGATTGCTTGGCATGGTGTTCTGCTTCCTTTATTACATATTCCGGGTAGCCCCTATCCAGAAATCTCTGTTGCATATCACGGGCCTTAAATTCAAAATCACTCTCATTAGAGCAATTCCGTCGAGCTCTAATGAACTGACTCTTAGGAATCCCGCGTTTCAATGATGGAGGATGGTGGCTCGTCCAGTGGAGCAGAGTATTAGTTGCAGTTTTCTTACGGAAGATCGTTGTTTCAATACGATGTCCCTCCGTTCGTGAGATACTCAGATCCAAAAATGTTATTTTATCCCGATTAATCTCTGATGTCAACAGGAGATTAAGATCATTGTTGTTAAGGTGCGCCACGAACTTAGTAAATTTATCAGCGCCACCTGTCCAGAGTATCAATCAAGAGGGGTATCCTCTCTCCATTTGTACATTATATATGTGCCCCATCTAAACCAGTTCCATTTTAGCCTCATGAAGGATTGATAGAAGACCTGAAAGCTTGCTGTAACATCATGTATTTGTGTTAGGCCTCCTTCCCACGAGCGTGACGGGGTCCGCCGCGTAATATTACGCAGTGAAGCCCGTCACGGCGCCCCCCAGAGCCCCTATACTTACCTGCGGGAGATAGCGTGAAATCGCTTCCCCGCCCACCACCGCCGCGTCACCGCCCGTCACCGCCCACCACCGCCGCGTCACCGGCCGTGTCACGTGCACGGCCGGCCGTGTCACGTGACGCGGCCGGCCGCGTCATTTGGCGTCATATGACGCGCGGCGGTGGGCGGGAAAGCGTTTTTTCTACTTACAGTTCCAGCGTTTCAGCAACTTATAAAAAGTTTCCCCAAGATGGCCGCCGGCTCTTTTCCCGTCGCTTGCTGTAGCCCGACGTGCGCGCTCCCGAGACGCTACCAGCTGTGTCTCCCTGACAACCAGATGCCCCGCAGCTGCCGATCGGACCCACCGCGGCCGCCGACCACGGCACACGCTCTTGGGCCACAGTCACCCACCGCCAGGCAGCAGGTAACCGATGCTAGGCCCCGGCTCCCCCACACTAAGCCCCGGCTCCCCCGTGCTAGGCCCCGGCTCCCCCGCGCTAGGCCCCGGCTCCCCCGCGCTAGGCCCGGGGGCCACAGCGCTAGGCCCGGGGGCCACAGTGGTAGGCCCCGGCTCCCCAGCGCTAGGCCCGGGGGCCACAGCGGTAGGCTCCGGGGCCCAGCGGTAGGCTCCGGGGCCCAGCGGTAGGCTCCGGGGCCCAGCGGTAGGCTCCGGGGCCCACAGCGGTAGGCTCCGGGGCCACAGCGGTAGGCTCCGGGGCCACAGCGGCAGTCCGTCACTCGTCACCCCCGTCAGTCCGTCACCCATCACTTACCAGGGCGGCTGGGCGGCTTCTCGGCTGGGCTGCTGGGCGGCTCAAGTTTCTGCACCTTCCTCTAACAGAAGATGGTAGCAGAATGGCCGCTCCAGCGCGCTCCCGAGAAGTTACAGCTCGTCTGCGCATGCGCAGAAGAGCTGTAGCGGCAAGCACGCTGAAGCGGCTCGTGCTCAGAGCAGAAGACCGGACTGCGCAAGCGCGTCTAAAAAAGCAAGCCGCCAGCGAAATTAGACGGAACCATGGAGACGAGGACGCTAGCAACGGAGCAGGTAAGTGAATAACTTCTGTATGGCTCATATTTAATGCATGATGTATATTACAAAGTCCATTAATATGGCCATACAGAAGTGTATAACCCCACTTGATTTCGCGAGACAACCCCTTTAACTTGAACATTTAACATGCTTAGGCCTGCCTCATGTCCACGGCATGCAGGGAATCCCACACGAAAACCAGCACGGCCTGCGGCCAGTGAGTCCTGCTTATCTGCATCTCCCCGGCAGCGGCGTCCGCACGAATCCCTCCACTTCTGGTTTCGCTGTACTGTTCATGGTCTTTGCCGTCGGACATGCGCAGTAGCTTTTTTAATCCCCTGCTTTCCCACGGATCCGCGGCACGTCTGCAGTGTCAGCTGCAGGTATGCCACAAATCGGACGGCTTCCATTGACTTCAATGGAAGCAGTCCGTGTGGTATCCGCACTCAAATTGAGCATGCTGTGATTTGTTTTCCGGACCAAAAAGTCTGCAAATCAAATCTGCATGCTTTAATCCATTTGCGAACGCCCATGCATCTCTATAGGCGGCTTGATTTACGGATCTCCCACACGGATTCCGCAAATCAAATTTGCCCGTGGACATTGGGCCTAACTGAGGTCTTTAGAGTCTGTGATGTAGCTCTTGGGTTTTTGCATTTTCTCTGAGCATTGCACAGTCTGACATTGGGGTGAATTTGCTGGCATGTCCACTCCTAGGAAGATTGTCAACTATCTTGGATGTTTTCCACTCGTAGATAAACTTTCTCAATGTGAAATAATGGACTCCAAATAATTTGGAAATGGACTGGACTTGTATAACCCGTCCCAGATTGATGGGCAGCAATAATTGCTTCTCTAAGATGATTGCTGATGTCTTTCCATCTTTGTGTTAATACTACTGAATGTTCCAAACCAGCAAACTGCCAAAACATCTGCTTTTATAGAGGTGGTCACACTCACTGATCATTAATGTAACAAAGCTTTTTTATTACCAGCACCTGGCTGATACTTACCTTCTTAATTCCTATGGAAGCAGAGAGATTGTTCTTAATTTTTCACACACTGGTTCTGCATTTTGGCCTAGCGTTTGTTAAATAAGACATGGTGAAATTTGTCAGGTGTTGTTGCTTATCTGGGGTTTTATTTACCTAATTTTAAACCTTCTAAGGACCAGATGTTTTTTATTATGACCTGTTAAGGAAAAACATTACAAATTTTAAAACAATGTACTTTGTTTCTTCATGACTGTATACACATAACACCCACATTACATATACAAGCGATGGACGAAAATATGGGAACACCGTACGAAATGCATAGGAGTTTAATGATTAGCATTGAGCTGCCTTTTTGACCCCCGCTTGGCTGAGAGCTTTCCCGTCAAATTTGTGTTTACTTCACCTCTTGCCCTACTCTGGGTGGTTTTGAGAGCCAGCTGGTAACAGCAGCTGAGTGGCTCAAACCCCTAACAAATGGAACCTTGTTGCTCGGGCAGATGATCACTTCCAACCGGCATCATCTGTGTCATATTATTTCCACTTAAGATCAGTCTCTAAAGGTGGAGCGAGCCGATGGAGCACTATGACGCTTGCCTGCATAGCTCCCTGTCCCAGCCCACTATCCATCGCTCCTATTGCCACTCAGACCCGACAAAACCCCACCAAATGAGGGAGCCTGAAAACATCAGCGGGTCTGCTATCCTCCTATCTCCGCAGATCGGTAGCCTGGGACCCACCAGCAGAGCAGCCCAAGATGGCGCTGGAACTCACCACTGAGGAGGAGCCATGTGTAGAAGCCGGTCTGAGGTCCCGTGCCCGGTCAGCAAGCCCTGCTATCCTCAGATATGCCGGTGTGAGTGGGCCCTCCCTGAGGGCCAGCAACTCCAGCGACGCATGCTGCAACATCTCTGAACAAGATGGGGAGGGAAGAGGAGAGACAGGCAGCCCAGACCACATGCAGGCCCTGCAGTATACAAAAGAGCAGGCTCCACTGAATGGAGCGCCGCCCCCACCCCTCGAACTCCACACAGCGAGCAGCATCGGGGAATATGGCCGCTCTCCACTCTGCCCAGGCGGAAGAACCCAGTGCCCTAAGAAGAGACGTGCCTGCATTGTCCCCAAGCAAGTGCAGTGAGGGACATGCTGAAGAGGAAGGGCAGGAATTGCAGTTCACTTCAATTAGGGGAGGCTATCCCCATAACCCCTCATGGGCAGCCGCCTACACAGAGGGGAGACAGATCCCAAGCCTCATTCTGGATTCGCATACCCAGCACCGGTCTACCCCTCCCCCCATCCCCCAGCCTGGCTCCACAAAAACAATGCAGAGTACTTGGACAAAGGGGATCAGAGGGTGCTGCAGACCCCAGTGAGGGTAACAGGGTCTGCCATCAAAGTCCCCCCATGAAGCTATCCCCTCCACGCCAGACAGGGGTCCAGGACAAGAACCAGTCCTCCAAGGGCCTCAGTTCAACATTAGAGGTCCTGAATAGCCCCTGGCCGCCGCCTCCAAAGTGCACCCCACACAGGCTTGGGGCAGAAACCTCTCCCTACCAAACAGCTAACTTTCAGACAGACAGGACACGCCATACAAGAGTCACAGAACCTCAGAGTCATATGGCGGTGTCACAATCGCTTACCAACATTCCACCCACTTCAGGCCTTTCCAACAACTAAGCTAATGCAACACAAGCTACCCGACCCCAGGAAGGGAAAGACGAGTGGGACTGGAAAGAACATCTGAGAGCCATGCCAACCATACAAGAAATGGATACTTTATTCCGGCAGATGGAGACCGAGCGCAAGAAAGATGTTGCAACTCTCCACCAAGAAATTTGCAAAGTGGGCCAAAGATTGGAAGTGGTAGAGGAGGCACAAGAGAAAACAGCTGAAATCGTCGATGCTCATACGCAAGAACTGCATACTCAGTCCCAACACATCTCTGATCTGTTCTCTCTCATCAACGACTTGAAAAATCATCACAGATGAAAGAATATAAGAGTCAGAGGCTTGCCAGAAAAGAATGAGGCAAACCAACTAGAGAGGTGGGCTTGGGAGTTCTTCAATAACATCTTGAATAGGCCAGCGGACACAGTTCTGGAGATTGACCGGATTCATCGCTCCCTGGGCCCATGGTCTACTGATCCTAACAGACCTCGAGATATCGTCTGCAGGATCCACTTCTACAAGGATAAGGACTTAGTTCTCCAGAAAACGCGATCCATAAAAGATCTTTCATTCCAAGGCTCAAAGATCATGATCCTGCTGGATCTCTCTAGATGCACACTGCAACTTCGTAAAGCATTGAAACCCTTACTCCTCCTACTCCAGGAAAGAGACATTCCTTATGGTTGGGGCTTCCCATTCCAGCCCCACACCAGAAAAGACAGCAGATCGACAGTCTTCAGGGGCTTGGGGGATCTTTCGGGGTTCCTCAGCCCACTGGAACTCTCCACAGTTTCTCTTCCATACTGGCTGACTCCATGCACCCTGCCAATCCCACGCCCTAGATCACACTGGCAAACAGTAGGCTGACAAGCCTCGAGCCGACGCAAAGCTTCACACCAAAGAACCAGAGAAGATTTCAGATCTCCGAGAAGATTTCAGATCTCCCGTCTAGAGGGGAGCGCTTCTTTACACATTCAGTCAGTTTAGTATAATGAGAAGGGTCTTTAAGCGGCAGTTGGCAGCAAATTTTTGAGCAAGTTCACTAGACAGTTTAAATGCGGTTCTGGGTATGGGGGAGGCGGGTTCGCCCAACTAGGGAAGGCAGCACAGTTGGTAGCTGTTTAATGTCCTGTTTAGGCAGTTTAAAGTCTGAGTTTGGGACCATAAGTCCAGTTAGCCCTGTTCTGTTATTTGCTTATGTCTGCCCCTATTTTCTGTCTTGTCTCCCCCCCTTTTCTTTTTCCCCCTTGTGTTCCCTACTTTTATTCCAGTCTTGTTCTGGGACTCTGGGCAGTGAGCTTGGACGGCACCCTCTGGAGAAATGGTCACTATGGCAGATTTGGAGTAAACAAGAAGAAAAAAAATCCAGCGCTCCAGAAAAACGCCTATTAAACTATGTTAATAATAGGCCACTTGGATTATCCAAAACAAAAAACTGACTTTTATTAACACATATGTCCGACGCGTTTCGTCGCATAAAAGCGACTTTTTCAAGTGACATATACACATATTTCTTATCCTTATATACATGTAATAAGTCTTACCTACCCAATCATCTCTCTATCCCCCCTGTGTCGTAACCTGAAGTGCCGGTTCATGACTTCCGGCAAACGGAGGATTACATGAAAAAACTTCCGGTCCATGATTACTCCTTCCGGGTTACCTCCATGGGTAAATTTCTCAACAATATGACGTACGGACGTGTCGATCACGTGACTATAAAGGCCACACGACACCACAACGTCCCGTCGTCATCACACTCAGAAACTTCCGGTTCATAGTAACTGCTTCCGGATTATCTCCATGGATATATTTCTCAACAATATGACGAACGGACGTGCCGATCACGTGACTATTACAGCCACATGATCACACAACGTCCTATCGTCATTACGCCCAGAATACATCCGCATGGTTCTTATCCAGGAGGTGCGTTCCCATGGTAATGGGACGCAATCCTCCGACGTACAGCGGAACTGTCTCTGTGCTACTGTTGTGACTTGTATACAGGGAAAATATCTTATAAAACTATATAAATTAAATAAATTTATCAAATTAACATATACCTTATTATCCTTCCTGTACATATCAATGTTGTAAACTTACACAGACCTCAATCACTCAATTCTTATGTACCATATTATTAACAACATAAATCCCATTCCTATGAATACATACCTACTACATTAAGAATATATACATATATATATATATATAAAGTTATTTGGTAATAAAATGTATAACATAATACCAATAATATCCATATGTAATATCATGATACTACACCTATCAATTTAAAACATCAATAGATACTTAATAGACTATAACCCCATCCATATGTAAATGGATGGGTACATCCCTACCAGAAACCACTCTGAAATATATATACAACCATGTTTTTAATAATCAAAACTATTAGATTAAGGTTAGATGAATAAATAAATAAATAAATAAAGCTTCACACCAAAGAACCAGAGAAGATTTCAGATCTCCCGTCTAGAGGGGAGCGCTTCTTTACACATTCAGTCAGTTTAGTATAATGAGAAGGGTCTTTAAGCCGCAGTTGGCAGCAAATTTTTGAGCAAGTTCACTAAACAGTTTAAATGCGTTTCTGGGTATGGGGGAGGCGGGTTCGCCCAACTAGGGAAGGCAGCACAGTTGGTAGCTGTTTAATGTCCTGTTTAGGCAGTTTAAAGTCCGAGTTTGGGACCATAAGTCCAGTTAGCCCTGTTCTGTTATTTGCTTATGTCTGCCCCTATTTTCTGTCTTGTCTCCCCCCCTTTTCTTTTTCCCCCTTGTGTTCCCTACTTTTATTCCAGTCTTGTTCTGGGACTCTGGGCAGTGAGCTTGGACGGCACCCTCTGGAGAAATGGTCACTATGGCAGATTTGACATTTTGCATGTTCAATGTGAAAGGGTTGAACGTCCCTCAAAAAATAAGGCAAGTTCTCTATCATCTACATAAAAAAGGGATCACGGTGGCCATGCTGCAGGAGACGCATTTCAAGGCAAGGGGTATCCCGACATGCAGTTTCCGCCATTACCTGCTCTGGTTTCACGGGCCTGACCTGTCAAGGTGAGTGGGAGGCGTGTCTATTGCACTACACAGAACCTTGCAGCATCGGGTGATTTCCTCCTTTGTGGACCCAGACGGTAGATTTCTTTTTCTCAAATTAGAAGTGAAGGGTCACATGTTAACTTTTGCTAATGCGTATCTCCCCAATCAGAATCAGATCTCATATGCTTCCAGAATTTTGAGAGAACTTGCGGAGTTTGTCGACCGCTCGAGGATCATCCTGGGTGGAGATTTCAGCCTGGCCCTAGACTCTCTTCTGGACATGTCTTTGGGTAAGTCCTCTGTCTCCTGAGCGGCACGAAGGTCCCTCAAAAAAAACACTAGATTCCCTGCGTTTTGTGGATCTGTGGCGAATACTTCACCCGGGTGTCAGGGACTATTCTTTTCACCTTGCAGCACATAACTCCTATAGTAGAATAGATCTCCTAATGGTCTCCCAGGGTCTCCTGGACTGCGCCTCCACTGCTCACTAGGGAGTTTTATTTGGTCAGACCACTCACCTTTTCTTGGGGGATTGGCTCTTGGGAGAATTATGTGGGCAAATTATTCTTGAAGATTAAATGACAACCTCATCAGGGATCTCCTCTGTGTGTCTGCTATTGAGGAGAAAATTCGGACGTTTGTGGAGGTCCACCGCATAGATACCACCCCCTACCCCGTGAAATGGGAATTCATAAATTGTGTGTTAAGGGGGGTACTGATCTCACACGGAACATGACTTAAAAAGGAGAGGTCTGCAGCCCTAACCGCCCGTTTATCAGAACTCACCATTAAGGAGACGGCTAACATGAGCCAGCAGTCAGACACCCTTAAGGCCCAAATTTCATCTCTCCGGGAACAGCAGATCCTGACTATTCTCCATCATAGAAAATGCGGTAGTTGGCTTGCCAGAACCCTTCATTCTAGGACTCCACTAACACATGTCTCTAAAATACAGTCGCGACGGGGACACGTGGTGCACTCGACAGAGGATATTCTGGAGAAATTCAGGTCTTTTTACAACAAATTGTAAAATATTGACTCTGGAGCCTCCAGTGATGGCTCGGGCAAAAAGCCAGAGATGGAGGCTTATCTTGCGGCCAACGCTCCAGAGAAATTAACAGACCTGAAAAGAGAGGACCTGGAGCTAGACTTCTCAATCCAGGAACTGTCTGCGATAGTTAAAAAGTTGAAGATGGGCAAAAGCCCTGGACTGGATGGGTTCACTGCTCGGTTCTACAAGCTATTCAAGGAGGAGTTATCCCCTCTGATGCTGGAGGCGTTTAACACAATTAGTTGGGGCCATCCTTTTCCCCCACAGGCGTTACAGGCCCATATTACGGTGATTCCTAAGCCGGGAAAGGACATCTTGGTCTGCAGGAATTTTAGACCTATCTCATTGATCGATATTAAAATGTTCGCTAAACTCATAGCCAATAGATTCCAAAATATTATACCACGGCTGATTCATGAGGAGCAGGTCGGTTTCATCCCTGGCAGAGAGGCAAGAGACAACACTATCAAGACGCTGTCCCCTATTGATAGGGCTAAGCACTCTGGAACTCCTCTGTGTCTGCTGGCGATAGATGCTGAAAAAGCATTCAATTGAGTGAGCTGATCCTTCCTCTCTGCCACACTAGACAGCATAGGTTTAGGAACACGGATGAAGCAATGGATACTAGCACTGTACCATGACCCATCAGCTAGAGTTCGGGTCAACAGGGCACTTTCCGGGGCCTTCCGGGTACAAAATGGAATGAGACAGGGGTGCCCACTTACTCTATTTCTATACGTTCTGGTTATGGAGGCATTGGCCAATGCTATTCAAGGTTTTAAATATCACTCTCCCACAGGCCGAGTTGGCACGCCTGCAAGGGACATTCCCCTTTCGTTGGCACGCCACGAGTATAAAGTATCTAGGGATACAGCTTCCAGCAGATGTCTCTCAGGCATTCAGACTCAATTTTCTCTCCTTTGCGGCGGAATTACAGGGCGACCTGAGCAAGTGGGGTCCACTGTTTCTATCATGGAGTGGAAGGGTCAATGTGGTAAAAATGGACTCATTACCTAAATTCCTCTACCTATGCCAAACTATGTCGATCAGGCTCCCAAGACCCTACCTAAACAGACTGAGATCCCTGATGTCGGGGTTCGTGTGGAGAGGGCGCAGACTTGGGATATACTTTGGGAAGTTTGTCTTGTCTCATCATACTCCTTGATTACTGTAGAAATTATAACAATGAATAATGCTCACAATTACCAGATCCTATCCCCTTTTATCCCAATTTTGTTTATGGATGTTTTATTAATTTTGTATGTTGGAAACATTTAACAAAAATTTCTTGAACCCCCTAAAAATCAGTCTCTACATGTCTTATTGAAATATGATTTATAATCCATTGTAACTTAGGCATGTATTTTGTATGGTGTTTCCATAATTTTGTCCATCTCCTATATGTACATAACACACATGCATTCACATCCCATGCATACATTTACATTATACAAACTTGTCTCTCCAGCAGAGCTGTCACATCCGGGCAGTGAAGAGGGAACTGTGATGAGCTAAGAAGAGATCTTCTGCAGGGGAAAGCAGAATCTTTATACCCCTCATCCTGAGCCTCCACATCCCTACTACAAAACAGGTTGATGTGCGATGGCGCGGTGGCCACAGACGGAAGCATATTTTATGCAGCAAAAATAAACTTTACTAAAACATACAAAATACAGTATGTTCATTATTTTACTTCATGGGAGGGTTCATATACTTAACGTTATATCAGATCATTATGTATCTAAAGCACAGAACATTCTTCTTAAAGCAACAGTATCTAAACATTCACTGAAATTTAAACAGCTATTCACATTATATGGCATAACCATATAACCTCGGTTTCTCCACAGTGGTAGTAGCAAGGCACGTTTTGTCGTGGGCTTTCAACATATATGCCTGTTCTTTACAATATTTGGCAACACACTTTTACATAGTTCTGATCCATACACATATAGGGCTATAACTATACTTGTTACGTTCGTGTGGGCAAATAAACATCGGGCCCATACAAACGTGACCCAGAGAAGGATAGGGAACACCAGGTGAACTACCACAGATTACCACCTCTCAGATCTACCTGAGCGGGGACATCGTCCCAATAAAGGGTGGCCCAGCAGTCTTTGGATCTGGGTCCTTGCTGCTTCTAGGAACCTACGCACGCTGAATAGGACACATACATGCCACCACTGACAGAGACAACTGGACAGAGTTAGAAGACACAAAGAGCCAGAATCACAGCATACAGCAGCCAAAATGCAAACACTGGTAGCAGATGTTAAAGCTACAAATGCCAGGTATTAGTTGACATTTTGATCAAAATATGGAAGCTAACGGGCGACATCATGGCTCCTGCCTATACCGCTAGTCCCTTACACTTACCAGGAGTCTAGCGACATAACCAAACAGACACAAAACAAACCTTCCTTGCAGCCACCACACATAGAACCTGCTCACACCACAGAGAGAGAGATGAGACCAGAGAAATCTGACCGCACCCACACCTGGGAAGACAGCTTATATGTGTACTGACCTAGAGCGATTGGCTGAGTGGAGACACACATGCCCAGCCAGCACAATCCCCCACACCTGAGCAGGAGAACTCCAGAGCACCTGTAAAACCACAGGTCCCAGGAGACAGACGTGACAATACTTGTATTATGTAACCAGTGCCTTGCTGTGCCATTACAAATGTTAAAAAGTATCACATTAAATCATCATATCAAATAACAATTACATTCCTGTGCAAGGCCTTGCAGTAAGTATAGTGCTATATACCACTCTGTTTAATAGCTACAACCCCCTGCAGATAGTTCAGATAGTTCTTAGACGTCCAAGACCTCCATCCAGTGCAGGGATTTTACACATACTCATCCTGGGGGATAGAATACACTCATGGCAGTCCTCGAGAGTACAGTTGCCACACCATGGCTTGCCCTTTTCTACATTTTTGCAGTGCCCGCTACGCAGACCTTGAACACAAGCCCCTTCCGGTGACTAGAGAACAGCCAGGAGAGAGACTCAATCTCTTCTCATGCTCGGGTTCTCTCGGGATTACTCAGTTCAGGTCACACTTATGGCTTACACCGCTGCTATGGACGCTGTAGCTGCTGCCCCCTCTAATACGACCTCCACCACTTTAAACTGTGCTTCTTCTGCATCACACACTCACAGAGATACTGCCTATTTAGCAGCTTTTTTTCTTTTTATACAGTGCCTGCCTGGAATACTCTCTGCCTTCCAGGAGGGGGTGGTGCTTAGACCTCCATACACTTGCCTGCATGAGGGCTGTCTCTTAGTGGTGATACAATAGCTGTGTCACTACCACATCATCTAGGAGATGGGTGCCTCTTTTACACGTGCCCCTCTCCTGTCTTCCCCCTACCCCAAGTCACGTCACAGGCCTGGTGCAGAGCTTCTTCACAGTGCTCTGAGCGCCTAAAAAATACATCATGTCGCCAGTTAACAAATAATACACTATGTCCCCTGAAACGAATAACACATTGTGCCTCCTAAAATAAATAATACACACTCTGTCCCCTGAAATGAATTATAAAACGTAGGTCAGGACTGTCAGGTGGAGGTGGATAAACTTGTGTGTCCTAACCAGAAGGAGTTTTATGCACAGCGTTGTCATAGGGGTCGGGATCAGTGACCCACTAAGGGCAATGCCCACGGCTGGATTTCTGCCATGTAAATCCGCTGGGTTACCCCGGAGCTATTAGGTTCTATTGAACCTAATAGCTCAATGTCCATGCTGCAGAATTCCACCGCGGAATTCCGCAGCGTGAAACAAACCACGGCATGTTCTAATTGCCACAGGAATACGTGTGATCGGCTTCCATTGTAGTCAATGGAAGCCGGCTGTCACGCTATACTTCTGCTGTAGCACAGCAGAAGCATCGAGTGAAAACGCGTCCCTGCCCACCGCGAGCCGCGTCATCCCGCACTGCCAGCGCAGCACGCGCTGTACTGCATATGCGTGCCAGATCGAGGGACGGGAACAGCACGGCGGATCCAGGAGGTGAGTATGAGGGTTTTAGGGGGCGCCGTGGCGGACTGCGTTGCGATATTCCGCTAGCGGAGTCTGCCATGGCTGTGGGCATGAGCCCTAAGTCAGTGGACAACACAGCCCACCAGCAATCTGCCCGGTTGGTCAGAAGGCAAGTCTGAGTATGTCTATGGCTTTAATCAAGACAACTACAACAATTTAGAATTTGTATTATGGCTGCAAATCACGGCTCCACCAAGGGTCTACTGCCCGAACTAACAGCAGTCTCAGCATGATCACAGGTCTAAACAAAAATCTGACTGCCTTTTGAGCGTCTAAATCACATACCTGTCTATTTTTATATAGACACAAATCCCCTGTTGTAAACATTATGGCAGTCTGACCACAGCATCCATTTCATAGAGGTGGCAATAAATATTTTTTAGACTACTACTAAAGTAAATTACCACAAATTATATACTCTTTCTTGGGAAAGAAATATTCTTTAAGAATTTCAAGAAGAATATTTTTACAATGCTGAAAAATACTTAGTCCACACAGTGATATCCCACCTTAGGAATAGTAAATACTGAAACCAGTGATGTCAGCCCAGGGATAATAAACGTAGTGAAAGTAAAGCAACAACACAAGAATAACGGTCTCAGCATTGTCACATTGCATGGATGACACACACTAATCATGGTCACAGTGCATGACTATACAGGGATAATGTACATGAGGAAGTACAACCCCCCCCCACCCTCCCGGAAATAAACACAGTGATGTCATCCTTCGTGACTAATAAACAGTGTGAACTCACGAGAAAGGGTTATTGCATACAGTGATGTCACAGCACAATGTAATAAACATAGCATTATAGCGCAAAATACAACAGAAATATGATAACTACAGGGCGTG